>NC_134946.1:3137295-3444507 GCF_051020765.1 Lasioglossum baleicum | reverse complement strand
TGTTTCTTCTATCGACACGCTGCCCGAACGTCCTCACTAATTTCTGGATAAAAATACGATTTGTTCCTTAGCCGAGCAGTGGCTCTTAAATAACATCTGCATAGAATATCACCTATCTAAACATTTTGGCTAGATCATTGTACGAGATTTTCCAATTTCAAAATCTAGAATGGAGAGAGGAAAGAGAGTAGAAAGAGAGAAAGAACGAGGTTCTCGTTTTCTCGCGAAGAATGTACGTTAGCGACCAGTCTGTTAAGTAATGGAAAAAAATGAAGTATCGTTAATTGCGATTGTTAAATGTAAAGCTGCTCCTTCCTCGAATCCAAATCCTTAAACGTAAATATAGTAGTATGTACCTCCATAACCTCACGTTTCTACCTCTACTGTTTTGCTGTGGTATGGAGAAAGTACTACACTTTTCGTGTCGAACATAAATTATAAAAACGGTTGAGTACTTAAGTAAAACCATTTCACTTTCTCGGGAACATTCTGTTGCTTTCAAGAACGTCTCTTCACTTGCGTCTCTTTTGTTTTAAATTGTGGGGATAATCTATCGGTTCATCTTCATCTAGAAAAGAAACGATAAAGTTAGAGGCGTGAAAAAGTAATTTATATTATATTACGTAGTTTAGCAGTGCATTCTTGAAAAATTTTAATTACCTTCACCTTCGTCTTCCCCTTCGACCAAGTGAATATCGTTATTCTTCTGCTGAGGTTCCTTGCCATAATCTACCACTTCATACTGGTCATCGCCGGCCTCTATTTTGTCAGCGCTCTCTTGGAAACTGTAAATAATTAATAGATATGTTAATATACAGTAAAAATTGTTAAAACGAAGATTAAAACGAAATTGTTGAAACATACCCAGAAAGTCGAAGATGATTCCCTTCGTCCCCAATTTCCTGAATCCCAGGAACAACGTTGAGCCAACCCCGCCTGTCTGGATGATGTTCTTCATTCCTCCTGTCCTGGAACTGAGCAGCTAAATTGCCATTCTCGTCCTCATTCTCTTTGCTTTCTGTATCTTTTTTCTTTTTGGACTCGTTCTTTAGTCTCCCCTGTGTGTCATCCTGTTTTTCCTCCTGATTTTCCAGCTTCTGGTCGATCAACACCGGAATTGGCGGTACACCCATTGGAAGTTTGGATTTCAACAGCGGTTTTGCAGCTGGAAGTGGCTTAACCACAGCTGTAGACAGTGGGTTAATGTTGTTCGCGGATGTTGAAGTCTCCAACTTCACTGCTGGGATCGCCTTCATTGAGCTGCTCGCCACCGTGCTCTGAAAAATTCATTTATTTTAATTTAGTTACTAATGCCAGAAAAATCTCTGTATATTTGGACTTCTAACTACCCAGCCTTTGAACATTCTCTAATAAAATGTTCCGTGATTATTTAACACATTTAATCTCAACTTAACTAGTCTAAAACTATTAAATGCATATCACATTTTAGAATACCAACTTACCTGCCTGGACTCTTTGTTGGAGAAGAATAGGTGCTTTGCAAATCTAGGCCTCCCTCTCTCTCTCTCTCGAAGCTACAAAAGCGCGTTACTATGGAAGTTTGCTCAAAGCATGCTACTTGGCAAAGACAAAACCACCTGACAGACTACGAGTAAATAGTATTAGAAGGGAGGAGATCAAACTTTCCAAAGACGACGATCATCGAAATTTTCCTCGACCGTTTAAACTTTGTTCGAATTTCAGATGAAGTTCGTTAAACAGAAATGGAACAAGCAACTGTGAAGTAGTTTCATTGAACGAGAAAGCAAAAGCACGAGGTTTAAACTAATTTTAATTCTGTATCATTTTAATTGTAATGTATAATAAACTTGTACTTGACTAGTAAAATGGAAGCAGATTTTAGTTCAGTTAGGTTGTGCAAGGGTGCCAGAAAAAATGCAAGCAGATCAAAATAATAACAATTTATTAAATGCATTGATTAACACGGACATACAGGCACATTCAGTACGGCTTGCAAGCTACATGTATAGGATTCTTTCATTCTTTTTCACTCGATTAACTTCTCGACAGACTACTGTATCCTCTTTCACGGATATATAAATCGTTAAGTATGACAGCATAAATTAAAACGTGAAAAAATTGACATTCACACAATTACTAAAATAATTGTGCGATAAATCACTGTAAGCTATACTTTATTACAGCATCTGTGTGCCTAAAACATTGCACTTGATCGAATCATTCGTTAAAAAGCCTATGCAGATATAAATGTTAATACCTATAGCAAAGGTGTTAACAATCCAACCGTTAAAATAATATAGGGCGTGTTAGTCAATTTTCCTTACATCATCGATTGTTATAGACAGATCGATAGATCATTTAACGGTACAACCTTTCAAAAAAATACATCACAAACTTGATCGAGACAATGCGTAACAAAGAGACAAAGCTGATATGTCCATAGACAAATATACACAACTCTCACGATCTTCACAGATTTCTTTTTTACAATATTCTACACTCTGCAACGACTCATTAAAGTTCCACACACTTGGCACTGAATCGTCATCGTTGTTACTTCGCTCAACTATATAAAATGCTCGACAACAAGGCAATTCTCGCATCTTCGCGGTCTTAAAACATAAAATCGTGTTACATTAAGGAAACAAAAGAGAGAAAAAAATTAACAGTTAAGTTGAGATGTCATGCAATAAAATTCGTTTAATATCTATCCACTGTGTAATACTCCGTTACACATACAACCTTTTCTACCACCTTAATAGTAATATCTTTTTAATGCCTTCCGTGAAACAAGTTTGTTCGTTTTGAGCACCACCACTGTATAACTTAGTCTACTGTCAATTTTCTAGCAGTGCGAAGAGAAACTGATTTTCCCCCTAAAAACGGTTTGGACCAGTTCAAAATCTATCTACAGCACCCAGTACGTACCATGCAAGTTACGTGCATGTGTGGATATTACCAGTGACACCGAAGGAATCTCTGATCTCCGCAGGGCATGAACAACTACGGTGCATCAAGGCACTTTTATCGACCCTTTGCAGAGGGTCTTGAACATGTTTCTCTAATTCGTGTCCAAATTCCATAGACAGCTCTCGTAAATAATACTGTCGACTGATTTTATCAAAAGTATAATACACAGGGTTACCATATCTGAGCAAAGGTAATAAAACCCTTTGCAAAAATTTATGTCAATGTTAAAAGTCTACTTTTATAAATACTTTAGATCCTAGTGCAATTCATAAATGAAAGTCATTCTTTTTTTTACATTCAAAACATCCGGCCTCTCTAGGGCGGAACACATCTGGTAACCCTAGTAACATTGTGCCTTTTATAAAAAAAAGATCTAAGCTAACAGATAAGCTTTTATAAAAAAATTGTGGAATTATCTACTTTCATTTCCGAGACATTTAAAGTTTAGTACATATGAGCGGAATTTTAACCTAAGCTAAATCTATTTCTGATTGATAACCTTGAATGACCTCAACCAACTATTAAAGCAGAAATAGGTTTGCGTTAGTTATGTCCCACATAGTGAACAATTAAACATTAAATATCTCAGAAATGACGAGAGACTGATGAATGCCGATGAACCCGTAACTAAAAGGTACTCATGTCCTTGAAAACAATATACATCAAGGCGATCGATGTCTCAAAAAAATTGACTCGTAAAAATGCAAAATGGATCGTATAACTTCATCATAAAAATAATCGTCATCGGAACTCGTCTCAGTAGCAAAATTGCCTAAGACCTCGCACACATAATCTCTATATGAACGGTTGAAAACTTCCCTAGCCATCAGTTTCTTTTAATCAGGAGAATCGTTGTTCTTTAACGAGGGGACCTCGAGGTTTGGCGAGTTCGAGGATACTTTCTTGTCGACAACGTTCTCGTTAATTTGATTTGGCGGCGGTATCACTTGCTTTAGCTGTTCCTCGTCAGGGTTCTCATCGTCTTTAGCCTGATCGTCTAGTTTCTTTTGGCTGTTCGCCTGCGAGTTGTAAAACAACGGCAACGGCAGCGAGTTTTGCGATTCCCCATCCTTTCCTTCGTTCACGCCAACGGGCACGATGTTTCCGTTCTTCTGCGCGAAACGGATCTTGCTCTCGTTCGCGTCCTCGTTCGCTAGTTGGTTACCTGACTCTAGGGGGTCTCCGATTGCGTGATGATTGCGGGGTGCGTGTAGGGGCTGCGGGTTTTTAGCACTGTCGCTCGGCGGACTTACCTGTTGCTGTTGAGACGAGCCGGCCGCAGGCTTCGCACCCTGTTGCTCCGTCCGCTGGGAAATGTTCGTAGATTTCTGCCAACAGAAAGACACCAAGATCCATCGAAAACCATTCACCACGCTTGAGATTATTCTCACTAATACTCTGTGAAGCTTCGCGACGAAAAACACGAAACAAAAGTAGTACAGCTTCATACCTTAACCTCATCTAGCTCGCGAGTCAACTGAAAGACTACTTTCTTCAGATGCTGGATAGTACTGTCCGTGTCTTTATTGCTTCTCAACAGATCATTGTACGTCTCTTCGAGCCTTGTCTTATCCGTATCTATCTGCATATACTTGTTCTTCAGATCCTCTAACTCCCTGATTTTCGTCTCCTTCTCCTCTTTCAGTTGCTTTATGTGAGTGCGTAGCTTCTGAAGCGTTCCCTCCAACTTGTTCATGTTCTCCAAGGATTGCGTCTCCTGTTTCTTGCAACCTTCCTTCAGGTCCTGGTGTTCTGACTGTAGCATCTTATATGTCTGTTGCAAAGACTCGAATCTCTGCATTGCTTCCCTGCCATCCTTGTCTCGAAGGTCCTTTTCTCTGGAGGCACGCTGCTGGAGTTCCTGCTTCACTGCTGCGTTCGAAGTCTTCTCCTCTGCTAAAGACTTTTCCAGACGTGTTTTGTACTCGAATATAACTGAAAATGAACCAGAGAAGACTGTCATAGCATCACAGAAGACAAATAATGAGATACTAGAGACTTCTGATGTATATTGCATAGATTTGTGTGCGGAGATGGAAGTTCTATTTGTAATTTGGTCAACTACAAATTAGAAATATGAGTCAGAATGATCAGTACCTTGGAGTTGAGCAGCAAGTGCCCCTTGCTGGTGAGTACACTGAATCTCACGTTCTCGAAGCCTGGCCATTTCCAAGGTGGCAGCACGGTAGAGAAACACCAGAAGAACAACCACCACCCCACAACCCACATAGAGGGCCAGGCGGCCACCCCGGCCCCTGCCAAGTCGAGAACCACTCATTTCTGCAAACAGAAAAAACATACATTGTTATTTCATTGTCTACTGTCGTTATAAACACACTTCGTCGAATTATTATTAGACTATCGATTTTTATGTTAAATGCATACCAGTCCGTAGTCTAGTCATTAGTGAAAAAAGTGAATTCCATAAGAATCCTTTACTGGTTGTCGAGGTGCAAAGTTAGTGATCGCAGTGTTATTATTAGACTGCGGATGTTTATGCAGTTTTCAATGTTTTTAGATAAATTTTAAGAAAGTGGAATCATGTAAAATGTTATTTTCAGTGGTAGTAATCTTTGTAGATCTAAAGTAAATAGAAATCGTATTAAATTCTTCGGGATTTTATTTTCTAGCACTTTTTTTGAAAATTTTTTGAAGCCATAAATGCATAAAGATTATCCTTACGTAACAGCGTCTATTGCCGCCTAAGTTAATACAACAAATGAACAGCTGTGCTGAAAATATTTTTCGAAACATCTCTTCATCATTTGAAATGTTGCAGGTGCAAGTAAACTTTGACGACAGCTAGTACAGGTATCAAAGAGTCTAGTAATCATTAATCTTCCTTGAGAGCGAAGGCTCAAAGGTAGGAACCAATAGCTGGTAATGGATTTCTACAGGCGGGTAGGGTTTCAGGAAAATCTGAGCAGAATAAATAGCAGAAAACAGAAATGAAGATCGAGGGGATAAGAATTTCGAAGAGGGATCGTTGTAAAATTGTAAACGGTCTCCGCGGAGCGAGAGACTGAAAAATGAACACTCGTTCGAGTAGAAACGAACGGGGAATCCTTTTGTTCACCGCGGCGAAGTGAAAACGAAGAATAAGGTCAAGGGGTGAGAGAGGTTGGAGAACAGGAACGTAATTTACGCCGGCACTTGTCATAGTCCACGTTTCATCGCTATCTGCGAGTGAAAGTCAACGACTGCGATGAGCCGTACAAACAATTTCTGTTCTCTTGTGTCACGCACGCTTCTCCTCGTTGCATAATTTCCCCCATCGATCCGGTTCGATCCTTAAATTATTTAATGTGTTTCCCTTGGAAAGATAAATCTGATTCTGAATCTTATAGTAGCTGCAACACGGCTTTCAAAATTTAAGTCTTACGTCTAGCTTCCACCGATTAGTTCGGATAATCGAGGTTCTACTGCATCGTCGATTAACCCTTCTGTTAATGTTCCTCTAAAAAATATTACAAAATTTCTCTAAATGTCTTATAATGAGAATTTGTGCAAATATGTTCAATACAGAAAGGTATTAAATAATCTATACATTTTGGTTGACTATACAAAAGTTAAACGAGCAAATCATGAGAAAAGTGTAACGGATGTATTTTGGTAACAGTTCCATCGAGGAATCGTTAGAAACAGAAACATTTTCAAGGTGTTAAAAAGTCCGGAGACGTGAAACGTGTCACGGGACTTTACGGAGGACACTATGGAAAAACAAGATAACGGGAACAGCAGACGAACAGACGGTCCCCGTGAAAGCAGATTTGAGAAGGTAGCTGCTGAAACGCGAGCAAGCATGGCGGACGAGGGAATTGGCCGGCATTAAATTTAATGAGCAAAGAACAAGGCCGCAGAATTCGTAATGGCTGCAACTAGTGCTCTGAAACTTGAACGAAGGATGGCTCGTCCTAATTATGTCTTCCGCTCATGTTTTCTCCTCGCGTGCCTCCGCTCCTACGATTCCACCGTGCTCGATACTCGTCTGGAACCTGCCACATACTAACCACGAGCATACTAAGAATATGCTTCATCAACAAATCGGCGACATTTTACCGTTTAAAATGAGTCCGAACACGACACAGTTTCGATCACGTTTACTCGTTTCTGCTTGTATTCGGATAACAGAGGTTGTATTAAATCGTGGATTGCAGAAGCAAATGTAATCCAAATTGTATCGTGCTTGGGCTCATTTCGAGTAGAAAAACGCCACGAATACGATGGTAACAGTTTCAAAAAAAAAAAATAATTGAAAATAAAAAATTTCTGAGCTTCTAAATGAATATAGCTCACAGCAGTGGGACAGAATTTTTCGCAAATATTCCGCATACGTCTCTCGCATATATCAAGATGTTACCCGTATTAGTTTAAATGATAATTAACAGGTATTACGTTACAATGTAAAGGGCTGATCGCGTGACACAGTTCCATTTCCTCGGCGTTAGGGAATTAAAGGGATTAAAGCGAACACCATAGAACAACCAGCGAGTACAACTCATTTGTCTCCGCCTCCTCCTCCTCCTTCTAATGCGTCTTAATTATATCTCTCATCCCTCTCACGAAGCTAGTAGAGATACACGGGGAAAAATATAATCGTAGGTTGGCCCGTCCTATCATTATTTCTTACCCAGCCCTGGAATTAGAAGATCGTTGCGTGTACTTCAATTAATTATCGCGCCACCGTGCTGGTGCTTCAAGGCCGACCTTATCCCCCGTGGTAAAACATACACGAATTAACGTTATCCAACACCGTACTACCATCCTCAAGATTTTTCATTTTCGCGATTTTCTACCGCATTCAAAAATCGAATTTTGTAGACGACTATGTCCCTCACAAGAGTTTTACATTTTAACGAATTGTGTCTGTAAAAAAGGGTCATACAGTAATGTTGCTCAAGCTGATTTTGCAGGATGAAACCTCTACTTTTAATTACTGCTATGTAATTACTTTCTTCTTATAGGATACTTTTGCAAAAAATTTCGATTTAACCATTCTTGTAGTATTGGAAAAATTCGAAGTACTGTAATTTCGTGAAATAAAATCGTGCAACAATCTATCTTAGCTCATTTTACAGAAAAAACCAGCACTTTTGGTTTCTCTAAGATGTTTTTTTTGGGGGGTATTTTGGTGACAGAAAAACGGGTGGAAACGTGAGTCTGATACGCCACATTCACGGTAAGGGCGTTCGCAGCGAATTTTTTCGAAAATTACAGCTATCTTCGGTTCCCGTGTCAATATCACGTCGGGTTATCATATCACCGGGGAAAAAAGGGACAGATAAAACCCTGCTGCACTGGTTTCCCCAGCGATCCCTTGATATTATCCCACGTCGAACCGGCCTGAACCGCGTTTTTCGATACCGCCGTAGTCTTCGCCATTTTATTCTGGAAACTAGATATTCCGTATTGGCTGCGGTTCGATGTCAGCATACTGGATATAGTTAGCAAGGTTGCAAAGACTGGCGAATGGTTTTGCAAACTTTAATTTTTCCAATTGACAAGCGAAAAACGATGAACAGATTTCTCGCACAATTTTTGTAGTAGATCTTCTTGGAAAGTATTATTAAAACTCAATAAATGAATAATAACACTGACATTTTTGTAAAATTTCCACCGTTTTGCTTGCTTGCATAAAAAGTCAATTCACGTACAATAAATTGATTAGTTCGTGCACAACGGTCATCGTTGTCAGTTTAAACAATGACGCCGCATGTGGAGATAAAGCGTTCAACTAACTAACAACAATAATGGATTAACTAGACGCGCTGGCACTATTAATCGAACTGTCAAAAACAGAAAATATGTTACGGTGCCCAGGAATATTTAATAATTAACAAGGCGGTGGCGGCGTTAAACCATCTGATTAATATTCGTGTCGGTAGAAACCGAATTCAATTTAGATCAATAATTTAGCCGGCGGCGCCGCGGCATTTCCCGCCACTACGTTTAATGTACTGTATAAATTCAGTATGCATTTCATAAATTTTTGGCGGGAAAATTATCGCTACACCGCTGGGGAATACGCAGTGATTTAGTATCGCCGCGGAATATAATAACAAATGTAACGTTCGGGGAGCCTCGAAAATTATGCGTCTAGTAAAATATTCGCCAATGATCCTTCCATAATGATCGAACGCTGTGCTTAATCAAAACAAACATCACAGAACGTTACGTATTAGAAAATTCAAATAAACTATTAAAGCGATAAATTGAATGAAATTATCAATTATTAAATTGTTTTCGAAATAATAACTAAAATCGTAATTTTTAATTGCTATAGTACAATCGACTCGGCGTTCTCATTTTTCTCGAACACTCATCGCGTTTATGGTCGTGGAGACCTTCGATTCTCAGCCGTCCTTGTCCACTTCTCCCCCGTGCATGTTTTATCCGGGGAAAGACCTTATAAATTCTTAAAGCACATATTAATACTAAATTATTCCGATGCGCAGTGTGTATGTACACGTATCCAACCTGTGTTTTGACTATTGCACTACGCGTTTGGTTAACAGTAACCTAATATTATATAATAGGCAATAACGACGCTCACTGTAGCGGCTAATTAATTATACGCCGGTAATTATTGCCCTGGTTTATTGACTGACTGTCGGAACGACGCCCGATCCAATAATAAAGAAATACAAATGCGAATAGCACAACGTTAATCATCAACAGTCGTGCAATTCGCTGTTGTTGGCCTCGGTACGTGACGTGCTAGGAAATGAAATGAATGAACGAACTAATCTCTCATTCTGGACACTTTTCCTTCCGCTCATTTTATTCCCCACAGACCGTGATATTCTTTCAATAAATCTTCATGACGAATTATTTAAAGCAAATGTTGTAAATGATTTTTATTTTGCTCGAAAGAAAAAATCGTGGTTGCTTCTTTTATTGAAAGGAGAAAGTCGCGTTTGATTTTTATTTTGTAAAGAAAAATTGTTTGAATTATTTGTCGAAAGAACAAAATGGTCGACTCAGCGCTTCACGAAGTTGCGTGGGACACATTCTGCATCGCGGTGGTTCCCATACGTTTTCCTATTCCTGTGTTACCGAATACCTGATCGCCCCTCCCCTTTTAGCCAAGTATCCTGTTGATCATCAGAAGTTTCGATCGACGGGGTATGTGTACGGTAACGTGAGCAGAGCTGAACGTCTGAAATTCGACACCGGTAATTACGATAGCACCGTTTTTATCGAAGCACTTCGGTCTCTGTTTCTACTCGTCATCATTAGGGGCTGTTCCCCAAAAATATCGGTCCTACAAAAATGACAATCTTCCAACGCTACATACTCCTTTTTCCAAGGTTCTATATTGTATTTATTACTATTGTAAAAGTTTCACACAAAAATAATTAGAAATAGAAAAGTTATGGCTAGACAGCGGATCTTTATGTGAAATAAAAGTTTTCTACCTGAATTGCAACAAACTGAAGTGAAATAGTTTATTTTTAAATTCTTCTAATGTTTTTACTGTTTTAATTTACACCTACTCATTTTTGTCATAAATGCTAGCTATGGGGATAAATTCTTCGCAAATATTATGCTCATCTCTTTCAGATATATCACACCGTTACTGTGATTAGAAATAATTATTTAAAAAATAGGTTAAAATTGCTGGACAGTCTGATAGGTTCTCCCTGGTAATCATGGAAATCATGAAGGACGTTTTCCCGGGGAGACGACACACCGTCTCGAGGAAAATCGCGCAGACCGGGTGGAGTTTGGTAGCTAGCGGTTGAATTCGAGTTCACTGACACTTTCGAGCACGCGCGATAGATCCTGGCTGCCTTTCGTCTGCTTTCACATGTCCGTGTGTCCGTACTCCGTACATCCGTGTGCTATGTGCTATAGGCTTTCTATTAGGTCGATTGGAAAATTCTGCAGATCCTCTGTTCGTTTTTTGCCTTTGAAACGAAATAAATCGATATTTTTAATGGAACCCTTCGCTAATTAACCAACCGCGGGTTTTTTATGCAAAACAAAACTTTCAAAACTCTCCTTGCGTCAATTAGAATATTTCGAATCAATCGAACAGTTCTAAGTCTCATCCAACTTTTTGATGTAATTTATTTCCATATTTAATTCTACCCATTTATTTATATTTTATTGCAATAAATATTTATTTTACTTATATTTATGTGATGCTTTATCATGTCCGTTGCTCAGTATATAATCCGTTTATATTGTTCAAATATTACCCAACTGCACACATTTTCTGCACTTCATTGTTTACCGAAATTTCCATTTAATAAATATTTACAAATACCCTGTAAATAAAAATAAATATGCATGTACATTCTGGATATATCCATAATATAAGCATGAATGCGCGTTTCTAATACATTCGTATCACAAGCATGAATATATGTATTTTTGCGGGAAAAGAGATAACAAACAGTAAATTTTTAAAGTAATGGGAATTCCATAAAACACGAGAACCATTCAATTTCAGCAATTCCAAGGATAAAAGTTTATAGCGGATTTAATGTGAACGAACGGCGACGCAAAAAGAACATAATACAATGGACCCGAAGATTTAACGTTCTATTGTAATTCCACAGGTTTCAATCAGGGCTTAACGAAGTGCGTGTGTACTCGACAAATTTTCAAATTTGATTCTCTCCGAAAACGAGTTCACGAACGAATGAATTTTATTGTATATTTTCGATATATTTTTCTTCTGAAAATCAACCTCCGTTCCAGTTCCATTACGATTTTCAACAGCGGCCTGTATATTTGTATTACAATTTACATTTTATTCAGCAAATTTGCGAGAGGGAATGTAAATTGCGATGAAGGCACGAGCATACGTAATGTAATCTGGCTGGCTCGTTCTGTTTCTGTTTGATTGTCAGGCCAAATGTATGCTAAAACCTTTCACAGTATTATTAAAAAAAAAGAAATATTTTCTATACAATCCAATTATTGTACTTATATGTATGTTTGAAGTATCCCCTAAAACTATTTTGAAAAAGTATTCTGTACATTGTATTCTGTATTACTTATTAAATTGTACAATATGATTATACCATACAACTGTGTTGCTTTGTGTTATGGAGTTATTTATGCAATTATTAAAATTATTTAAAATGCTGGCAACGTGATTGACAACAAAAATGTAGAACGCGTATCAAAAATCAAGGAAATATGTCCCAAGAAGCTAACAGAAAATTCAAGAAAGGTACTGAAAGGATACGCGATTACAGCCATGAATAATTCAAGAGGTTATTTTTATCCTCCTCGAATACGTTAAGGAAAAAGGATATCCAAGATTGCTATATTAAATAGAATTTACGTTCTAATCCAAATAAAGCACTTAATTGAAACAATTTTCTAAACATTTACTTTTGTGGACATAATTTAAAATAAACCTAGACGAATTAATTTATATTATTTTCTATCCTGATTAGTTGATTCACGAGTCCATTGACTTCCATAGTCTAGATCCGTGACCCCATGCTGCTTTCTATCGGCAACACCGTCTGATCTAATTTCCAACTTAGATATGCCCATATCAGAGCAAACGTTGTATTTTTCAGTTATATTTCTAGTGTCAGTCTCATTAATCTGGTACACCTGCGCCCGGATATTAATCAACGTAATTTGAAAACGAACTTTATTTACGACGCATTCCGCCAGTCTCCGGATATTTCCGGTCTCGTGAAATATTCCGATTCCCCAGGAAAAATCGCGAATTATTTTATCGTTGATTCGATAAAGCTCTCAGAAGGCCACCGAGGAAACCGGTTTCAACGAGCACAGTGTAACGCCATAAACTTTGCGTATCGAAGATGCGCCACGCACCATCGAAAATTTCACGCTCGATTAAATATTTCCCGTGTTTTATTTACACCTTGCGCATCTCCGAAGGATACTTAGAGAAATCTAATTGCCTGTTCGCAGCAACTTATGACATTGTGCTACCTTGTAATTTTTATTATCGAGGAAGTAACGTCAGATAACAATCGAGTGATTCGTACGCAACGCGCGTACATCATTCAGCACGTGAGTACATCGTTAACCCCAATGATCCGCCGATGATTGCATCGCGTTAAATAACGCTATTCCTTCCTTTACTTTCAATCGAAATACATATCCTTTACAAAAAACACGATGCAATGCCATAGACTATGCAACGTCTTAAAAATGTTGTACAGTCAAGAACAAAATAGGTTTATTTATCATATATCTCCATAGATTATTCAATGAACAATTCAAAAGTTAATGTTTGTAGTTCAGTATAAACACACCATAATTAATACAAATACGTCAAATAGATATATGTATTATTGAATGTGTAATACATAAAGTCTGTATTAAAATGTGTTAAATCTGTGTTAAAATACACTTGATACTAGATTATACGTAACATTGGTAAATTTAAATATTTATTTGAAGGATGTGCGTGTAAAGAATGATATAGTAGTAATGTCGATTCAACATTATGTAGTTTGTTGATCTGTATTCATTGAATTTCATCCCGGACTGTATTCGCGAAAGCCGACAGCAACGGTACAAATATTTACCATCTTACCGAACGTGTTACCACAGGTTATCGATCGTCGTTATCATCGCGAGTTATCAGTATCAGCAGCTTCGAAAGAACTATTTACACCACTCGTCAGGGTACACAAATGATTTCAAACCTGAAAAACCTGTCACAATCAGACTAGTACATTCTGACACAATTTCTGAACCAATCCCATGACAATCAACGAAATATTCCAATACAGCAATATTACAGCAATCGAGCCTAAACTTGCACTACACTTCTTGATCAGAACTTCTTCAAGTCTCGCGTTCCATTTCGAAACCGCGTGTCACAATAACAATTAACCTAACCCCACTCTGTAAAACCATCGCGGCCATGAAATCGATAGAGAAAAAACATTTTCTGAACGTTCATTTCCGACACTTGCGCGGTTCGGGATGGTTATTTTACACTGTAGACACGTTTAATCAGCGAGCATTCATTTCACTCGGCGTTTCGATCTCAGGGAGAAGATCGATCTTGCACACTTAGGACTCACGTTACTCCTACCTCATTCACAATAAGAGCGATCCTGCCCTCAGCTTTCCGTCATCGCCGCGTCCTCGAACGTTGTGTGAACTGATCACAGTTGAACAGCAGGCGTCGCGACGCTGTCGTCCGGCCAGCCAGACGCAAATTACACGACCGCGAGACACGAGCACAGTCAGCAATCGATGACTCGATGACGCGATCAAGACACGAACCACGCTCGACAGGTTAGGGTTAGGGACTCGTACGCACGGCCACAAACTCAGCTCAGCTGCACGATGCGACACGCTACGTGCCTCGCGAGCCCCCACCTCTGGACGCCGCCATTGCTGCGCTGTGACGCGACCAACCAATCGCGTGCCGCCACTTTAGCGGGTGACCAATGCACCGACGCCGCGCTGCCAATCCGCGAATTTCACATATTCCCAGGAGCAAATCTTTCAGAATCCTTCGTTGCATTCCTTTTTGCCTTTTGGGCTTGTTTGTTGAATCTGCATGATAATTTTGTATAGAATTTATCGGAGTAAATATATAGAGCAACGGGAGACTTGTCCCGGGAACCTTTTTTTGACACATTTTTATTTGTGTTCCTTACATATAGGGAGACGTATTATTGATTTTTTTTTAATGATCTCTTTGGAAAACAATGGAGCTAGTTCTTATTAATAATAATCGATAATTAAACTGCGGATTTTATGTATTTATGATAAATTTCAGAATATTGTATTTTTTCGATTTACTAAAATTATTAAAGGAAGAAATACATTATTTTCATTTAACCTGGCGAGAGCAGTAGAGTATAAAAACAAATTTTCATGCAAATATTTTTACAATAACGATTGTACACACTGCAGTGTAATTTATAATAGATTCCCTCAGATTTAGCTAATGTGAGAACGTATTTTCAATTCGCCAGTCCGATCGGCTGTAAACAACGCGTAAAACAAGTTTCCGGCCCATAAATTTTGCCGTGTCTCATGTTGAATAACAGTTGCAATAACTATCCATCGCAGGAGAAGCAAATTAGAGAAACGCATCTTCTTTAAATGAGAAATTCTCGGCGACCTAGTAGCAGCCCGCGGAAGAGGGTCACTCTCACATCTTGCGCTTTCGTTCGCAGAACAAGAAATTGCAGCGATCCACGATGACTTCTTAATCGATTTAACGAGCTACTCGCTCTAAATTAACGTAGACATGTTTATCTCTGTTCTGGAATACACTCCGGGGAAATATCTTGATTGGATCAAGCGCGAGAAAAATCATTCAATATTATAATAGTATTATATTATTTGATCTTATTTATATATCTTATCGCGTTATTTCATTCATATTTCATTGTATTCGTTTGTTTGTATTTGATGCAATTTTTATATTTTCTTTACATTTTATTGTATTTCATTCATATATATTTCATTCTTATATATTTTATCATACAATAAGTTTGATTTTTTCCTATGTCTGTGTGTGTGTGTGTTAATCCATGTTTAAAATACAAATTTCCATACTAATTTCTGTTATATTGTAATATGTAATGTCTTTTTGTTGTCTATACCAGTGAGGATCCTCTCTGTGTCTATGTATACATGTCTGTATACGCCTTATCCACCATAAACTTCAAAAAGCCGATATCGAAATAGCCTTTGACCGATTTACTACTGCGAAACATATCGATAAACTACTATGTATTTAGTAGTGTGATTATTATTCGGACCAATCGATCAAAAGAATCAATAGAATTCGTTTCTGATATAATCAATCGAAAAGATCGATTCGCCGAGCGGCGCTCGAGGTCCGTGTTTCCACGCCTAATCTAGTGACATTTCCGCGGCGCATGCGTCGCGTTGGCAAGCATGGAGTCTCGCGGGGCACGGCTCGGCGAGCATCGGCCGCTCAGTCAAGAAACTCGGCTGCATCGAATCAGTCCTGGCGAGCGAGGTTAAAAATTGTTACGAGCCAGGAGCGCGGTGCTCTCTGCTGCCTGGCGATCGGCTGGTGGCCATCACGGCGGTGGCTAGCCTCACTGGCCAACAACCACAACAGAACCGAACCCCACCGGAACCCAACAACACGAAACGCCTCTACATACCACGGAGAGAAGTGATATACTGTGTACCGCGCGGCGTAACGGGGCGGGTAAAAAGGCGAAAAAAGTCGTCTCGGTCGAAAGTGTGCGGGTCGATTTCGCGTGTCGGGTCGGTCTGCTTAGTGTCTCTGTACGGGGTCTAGAAATCTAGACGGTCTGGAACGCTCGGTTTCGAGTTGGTCTCTGATTTCAGAGTCCGTTTCTGGTTTTTCCTCGGCCGCCCCTGGACTCTCCCCCCTAGAGTATCGTGAAAAGAGAAGAAGCAAGAGAGGTCCGAGACTCTCTATCTCTCTCCCTCTGTTTCTCTCCCCCCCCCCCTCTCTCTCTCTCTCTCTCTCGACAAAATCGGGGTGCTGGGTGACAGTGATGAGTGTTTCTCCGTTTGTGCACGGCATCGACACCATCATCGTTGCTGCCGCTCGGTGCTTACGTGACTGTGACCGTGACTGCCGTGCCGTCGCCAGCGGGATGTGCACCGTGAGCCCGGCCGTCGTCGAGATGCAGTGAGTAATTAGCATCAATATGTATATGTATTAGTATCGACCCATATCAAAAATCTAATAGTCCTGTAAACCGTCACCGTCATAAACAATCTAAATAGCAGACTCTCCGCAGGAAATTGGGTAAAACAGCCTATGTATTAGTTTCCTATTATGTATTCGACATATACCTGCTCGCGATTTCTGTACCCGACTAGTTACCCTCCTCCTTAGACCAATTACCGATCGTTCCTTGTTTATGTGCCGCAGATGGTACGAAGGTCGGCCCGGAAATGGGTCGAAAATCTTGATCATTTTCTTTCCTCTCTCTCGATCTCTCTTTCTCTCTCTATCCCTCTCCCCCTCTTTATCGTGGCGCTGGCGTTTCACCGTCCGCTCCTGGGAACACGTTCTTTTGTTCCCGGTGTAAATATTTTGGACGAACCGGAAAATGTGCTTTAAGAGTATCCGTGTACCTGGACAATTACCCGAGCTATTGATTCATGGGAATATCGAATGCCCGACTGCTCAATTGAGTTTCGTATTCCGGGTTTCAGATCATTTCCGAGTTTCCGTTCGCTCTCGAGGCCCACTGTTGACGTCAGACGACTGTTTTGTTAGGATTGAAAGAGGATTGTTGAGAGGGTCGTGTAGATTGTTGGTCGAGGGATTATGAGGGACTGGGATTTTGAGCGGTTCGAGAGGGACAGGTAGCAGTAGTTAGCGAGTTAGGTTTTTCGACGGGGTCGCTGCGCAATAAGGCGGCTCGAGGCGACGGTTAACATGGAGGCTCGTCCCGACGGGCACGTTCAACGAAAACGGGCCTTCTGATCAGGACACTGCGACGCGTTTCCCCATTTCCGGTTTCTCGGCTCGAAGCCATAAATGACTCCCCACCGACGGGGCTGGATAGAATTTCCAGAGAAATTAGTTTACTTGATACTTTGCGGGGTCGATGCAGATCGAGCCAGGAAATATTCGGCTTGAGGAAAAATATTCCTTTATGAAGGACCTTCCCAAGGAAATTTCCACTCTATTTGATTGAACGTGCATTATCTTTTTTTATTCCACACCTTTTTGCCTTCGTAGGCGTGTTGCTTATTTGTTTCGCTTGATCGTGGGTTGCAATGCAGCTGGAAGAATTTCTGGTCAGATGAACTCGTGAGCGGACTGCAAATTTTATGCTTTTTACAACAAAAATGAATGGGACATCATTTGAATATCGGTCTCCGAATGTAATCCTGGAAGATTTCTTAGGTTTCGAGATAACTTCGGGAAAGAATTATTACTATGACGCAAGAAACTATCACAAATTTGACTTCATATTTGATATATGCACGGCCATTCGCATATAGAACGGAATATTATACAATATTTTGAAGTTGAATAGTCTCTTAATTATAGCGGATAACTAAAATTTACTTAGACTAGTAAATACGCTGAATGCACAGCATGTTTTAAGTAGAAAAACTAAAAGTAAATTAGGCTTCGTAACATGTTTCGGAATAGAGCCTCATTGTTTTGCGGTGACGTGTTTTTTAAAATGGCGAGGGCAATGAAGTACAGTATTTTTCAAGATTGTAAAGGCACGGTAGTACATGTGCACTGTTTATCGTCAAAACTGGTATTTCCTTCAATGCCTTCGGGCGTGTTTCCACAGTCATGACGTGTCGCTCGTTGGAAATAAAAGCCCTAACGGAATTGGTAATTTGACCATTTCACCCTCGAGTTCGGTTTCGAGGGGTCGCTACCGATTACCGATAAGTTATCGATTATTCATTGATGGTCAACGATTTTATCGATGTGTCGTTAAAAAAACGTGCGGCAAACCAGGGGCGATAACGCGAAATGAGATTATCATTCAATTTTGTTTATTGCACCTTATGTGACTCCACAAAGTATGTTCATCATTCGAATGCACTCTGAATATCTGAAAAAATAGGACACTCTAGAACTCCATCTATCATATGTGCATATATTATTAATTATCTGTTGTATATGTGCTTTGCATTCATAATATACAATATAAATATTGAGATATGATAAATAGCACAAAATAGGTGTTAAAATATAAACATTATTTCAATGTACATTATGAATGTACTATGAATAATCAATGGTATACATTATACGGTAACGTAAAACGTTCTCACAAACAGTGCCATCATCATCGTTATAATATGGTATTCTCCCGATTTTTTAAATAAATCTGTCGCTTATCTAACATCTTATAATTGTTATCTGAAAGTTCTCGAATATTGATTACTATTTATTTGAGGTTCATTCAGCTTGAACTTATCAATAACTTCGATAAGAGTCAGCGTTGGTACGATATACCTTCGATTTTAAAAAAAGAATTCAAAGCGAGAATTCCAAAGCGATAAATCAGAAATAACTAACTGATAATTCTTGATCAGAGAAATATTTAAATAGTTTGTAGTAACATTTGGCAGAGGCTGACCTCCGAATTACTCGAAATTTACGTAAGTATATACATTCATTCTTTAGGAGCGTTTGAACAATAAACTCGTGTTCCGATAGATCGATTTTCCTGATAATTTAAGCCATAAGGTCATCTTCAAGTTTCCAATAAATTGATTGTTCATGAATTATTCTATTAAAAAGTTCTTCATCGAATTTCTAATAGCTCGACCTCATTGAATTATTTATATAACAAGTTCATGGTCCAATGCCTGACGAATAGACTTCTTCGAATTATTTAAACAATTTGTTGAAGTTCGATTAGTCATCAAATGCCTAACAAATTGACCTTATTGAATTGTTAGAACAGTTACTTCAGATCTGCATTCCAAGTAAATTGATTTTCCCGGATCATTCGTATTCGAGCTTCAAACATGTCCGAACCGGTACTCGAACCAGTCCGAAACACCCCGAACAGCAAGTTCGCTTAGTCTACTTATCGAACTTCATTCGCAAGCGAGCGGTTACGGAAAAAGGATCGAATTAGTCACGCGTGAAAATCGAACGACGATACTCGATCGTCAGGAGCCGATCGAATTATGATAATATTGGCAGCGTGATGGTAGTGGTAGTGGTAGTGGTAGTAGACGTGCACGGGCATACGTGTTTACACGGGAGTCACGTACCCGGGGAATTCAGTAACGCTGGTTGGTGTTCCGATGTGTGAAGGCGGCTCAAGAAGAACGTTCGTACGTGTGCGTGCACTTATGTGCGCGTGTCGGTTTAGCCGCTGAACCGACTTCAGTATGTAGTAGTTTCGAAGATTAGACTCGTTTCTCTTGCAAGTATCTGTCCGCGGAGGAGCCAGCGAAACGAGTCGCGTTACCAGATGCAAATGCAACATTGATTTCTCTGTCGGGAGGGAATTCTGGGGAGAAAAAGTCACTATATCTCATTTCCAATTGCATAGCATTATCAGGTGCAGAATTTTTTCTTATTTATTCGTATTTGAACATTACATCCGGCTACGCATCTATTGGTGATTGGCTAGTAGCAGGTTATTTCATATGTTAATTATTAATTTTGGGGAGAAAGGAGGGGGGTCCCTAACAACTCTTTACGTGTGAAGTAGCATTGATATGTACTAATATTATTGTGATATAATTTTTGATAATCTCCGAACAGATCTTGATGAACTGTGGTAAGTAGACTGTGGAGACTTTTTTATGTAAAATAAAAATTGTCTGAATCAACTGCTAGACACAGAAGTTACATAGAAGTTTATTTCTTTTTGGAATAATTGTAAACGGATGAAAATAAGACGACAGAATTTTTCAACTCTTTAAATGTTTTCTCGCAGTCCAGTGATACGAATGATATTTTATGCTTCTCAAATATCCTTGACATTGAAGTGCAACTAATTCCACTGTCAGTCCCATGAATTTTCGCATGTTTTCTGGAGCTTGCATAGATTGTCGATGAAAAATATATGGGTTTTAGGTTAGTTTGCGGTGTAGTGGATTTTTATACGAATATTTGGTCCCGGATCGATGTGTATAGGATGCGGATTCATTACGATTAGGATTCGGAAGTGTTTGATGCTGTGTATGCGTTACTCCCCGGAAACGTTTCGAATCGGCCCGCCATTTTCGCTCTCAAAAGGCGATCGAAGGGAATCGCGTGAGCCTCGCGAATCTATGAAATTGATAGCCACTTACGTAACACGGCGTGTAGAACCGCGAGAATCCAGAGGCGATTAGACGCCATTTTTCGCTGGCATCCTTAACTCATTAGGCAAATAGAGAGTAACGGTCGTGTACGCGGTGTATGTATCGTTGCTGGTGACGTGTACCGTTCCGAGGAACAAACAGATTTTTCGAGCCGCCATGTTTCCCTTGAAAAATCGTGTTGCGTTCTCGTCGGCGTCGCGACCGCCATTTTCATGCTCGACGATCGCACGAGCGTGCGACGTACATATCGACATTTTTTCTTTGTTCGCATAATTTTCCAGGACGGATAACAGATCCAAAGACGATTTTCTTGGATACAGCACTTTTAATACAATCTAATTTCACGGCATTTCCTTATATAGTTGTTTTAATGAAATATCGTAGAATTTTATAGGGATTTGTGTTTAAGAGGTGTTTCCAACAGAAAGTACAGTGACGTTTAGAATGGAGTGATGAAATAGTAAAATTTGCCGTCTAATGATATTAATTTTGTATTTAACACTATTAGCATATCGCAGACCTTACAAACAACGCATGCAAAAAAAAATTGAAGAATGAGCTTGATAAAGTAAAGTAAATTCAGAGCTGTGGATCCCGTAAGAACCACGAAAAATCCCCTAAAACTCTCCGGCTTGTTTGAAATATTAAAAAGCATTTAGGGAGATGGCCAGAATTTCATCTCGGGTGCTGGAGCTCGGTATTCGCGAATGCGTTTTCCGAGGAAAAAACGTTGAAACGTGCACTTTGCCGGCTGAATATGCTGCAGACATAATCTAGTGGAATTATATATGAATAATGTAATGGGGGGATCAAGAGCACTTTCGTGCCCGTGTGTCTTTCGTTGCATTTTCTACTTTTCTTGTAATCCGGATCTTGCGGTTACGAAATGTTCGGTGGTTTTAATTTCATTGTCGATTTCAGGAAGCTTTCAGCCCTATTTTCTTCGTTATTTTCTTCTCTTGCGTGTCCGAGCATTTCGCACAGCACGATAATTCAAAAAATTACTAGAAACCATTCTTGTATAAGTTATTTCCATTGTACGTGGCGGCTAGGGTCTTTTGCTTGATGGAAAATGTTACGAACATTGGCAGTAGAAGTAGGAGCTACTGTATGAACTTTTTGTATTTTAAGGAGCGTTTAGGGGCTTCAGCTTGATGGAAATTTTTAAAGTTAAACGTAGGAGTGAAAAGGAATGCTGTTTCGGTGACATTGATTGAGAACCACTGAGCAACGACCAGTCAGATTAGATATCTGAATGTTGAATGTATCGGCGTGGATATGTTAACACCGAACAGCCACAAAGAGTATCGTCCCTCTTTCAAGAACACGTTGGTGATCATTAAACGCCTTTTTGCTCACTGCAGAGGCATAAGAGGATAGTATTATGTATTGCGTGATGAGAGATTGAGATAGATGAATCCTACTGGTCCACTCTGATTACGAGTTGATCGCGTAGGACGTCTTGGGGATATTCGAATTGTGCTAGGGACATTTGTGTACATCAACAACCCTAAAAAATAATTTGGAAGTAATTTTTAGAAAATTCGTTGGAAATAGTAAATGATCCATGAAGAGTATGAACAACGAACAATCACTAAAGAACAGAGACAGAGTAGCTAGGCTTCTACTGTCGTTAAATATTCATTAGGCGATCGTTAAAAATGCACTAGACGACCTAGCGACATGGATAATTAGTCAAAAGTGTTCAAATCTGATGAATCTAAAGAACATGATGCACTCAAGACAGAATAGACGCTAATGAAAATGTCATGCGGGCACAATTAACAAAAGCAAATCGGCTCGCTGGGAACGGAGCTTAAGTGTCACTAGGGGGCGTAGTGGAAAATTCAACGAGGGTCCAGCGAGGGGCCCAGTCGGCTATTAGGTTTCTCGATGACCGTGAAACGCCTTGGAAGATCAAGACATGACGAAAGCGGACGGTGTATACACGGTGGCTAAATCATAAATGTCACAGATATGATGGTACAAGTTTCATATAAAGAACTCAATAAGAATAAAATAGTTTTTGCATTAGTTTAGTATTGACTCACCGATTTACGGAGCTTCCGGACCCTTAGAGTCGCATCCTGCAGTAGTAGGCCTAAATTTTTTCACAAATATCGTGCACGTCGCTTCCACATGTATCGAGACATTACTGTAAACCGATTTTTGAGCTGATTCTCGCGCCCCGGAGGAAGTAGGTTGAGCGCCACTCGTTCTGGAGGACCGCCTAGTTTTTGTCAGCATCGATTTGTCGAGAACGCGTACGTGGATCGTCCGCGAAGCCCGGACAAACAAGGACGCTTCTGAGATGCTCGAAAATTTTGTCTCCTTCCGAAGAATTTTTCAACGTCCCACAAAATTAAGTGCTCCGCCGACACCCCCCCCCCCTCCCCAATTAAAACAACAAATACAGATACACGGCACAGTAGATTTTTCACAAAAATTAATAGATATTTTTAGTTTATTTTGTACCTTTTAATTTTTTCTGTTGTGTCGAATCGCATAAAATCCTGCATCTATAACACTGTCCAACAAATTTCAACTTTTTAAAAGTATTTCGATTCCCACTATGCGATTCATAAAGAGTTCTCCGCGCTGATTCCGAATCTGGTTTTAATTTTTTTCCTATACGTCCTGTTTTTGAGAAAATGGCGTTTAAAAAAAAGACATATTTTTCAACTTTAAACAAATATTGCGATGTTATTATAAAAGATATTGAATTGTTCTTTACAGCAAAAGATTCTGTAGACTTTCCCGAATACAGTGATATCAAATATTAATACATTATGATTGTTTAAACATGTTTGAACAATGATTAAAGACGGAGAGACACCACTTTTGCACCAATTTTTGCGGATATTTTCGAATTTATCTCAAAAAATAAGGGTCCAGCGAAAAATTGAACTATACCACGCGAAAGAGCAGACTTTTATCTTGAGAAACCCCCTGTGAAGTTTGCATGGTCGACGTTTTCTTCGAACCAGAAAGCAAAATATCTTCGCGCGACATGAGTTTCCGCCAGTGGCGCTCGGGACGGGACACGGCGCAGCGACGGGATACGGAGCGGCGAACGACCGCTCTGGTGGTGAGCGCCACTGGTGACAACTCATGTCGCGCGAAGATATTTTGCTTTCTGGTTCGAAGAAAACGTCGACCATGCAAACTTCACAGGGGGGTTTCTCAAGATAAAAGTCTGCTCTTTCGCGTGGTATAGTTCAATTTTTCGCTGGACCCTTATTTTTTGAGATAAATTCGAAAATATCCGCAAAAATTGGTGCAAAAGTGGTGCATCTCCGTCTTTAATCATTGTTTAAACATGTTTAAACAATCATAATGTATTAATATTTGATATCACTGTATTCGGGAAAGTCTACAGAATCTTTTGCTGTAAAGAACAATTCAATATCTTTTATAATAACATCGCAATATTTGTTTAAAGTTGAAAAATATGTCTTTTTTTAAACTCCATTTTCTCGAAAACTGGACGTATAGGGAAAAAATTAAAACCAGATTCGGAATCAGCGCGGAAAACTCTACAAGAATCGCATAGTGGGAATCGAAATACTTTTTGGCTGTTGGACAGTGTAATCGTTCAGCAGCTCGAGCATGTATCTCGCTAGGTTCTCAGTGTTCTGAAAATGGATTTACGTCCACATTGATCAGTCCTGGTCGCACAAAGCATCGAAAACTTCCCAGTCGAACTTCGATGTTGTATATCAAAAACTTGAGTGGCACACCGGAGCTTGTCAAGCTTCGTTTTCCGAAAGGAAGTTTGCGTCCATCGTTGCACGAACTTCGAGGTTCCCTTCCCTCGAAGTTGTCTACACCGTGGGACAATATAGATGGGCACGCCGAGGAAACATCGTAAAACGTCATTAAACAGTATGAAAAATATGTTCCCCGCGGGCTGTACTTTGTCAAATTGATTCTGTTGTGATAGTCAACAATGGGACGCTCGCCGTTGCTCGGACCTCGACGCCATTTCGATAAAATCATAGCTGTGTTTCCGTTATAGTCGGTCATCGAAGTTTATAGTCACCTGGGAAATGTCGAATTTATGGCTGCTGTGCAGATGTAACGGGTTTTGTGCGGGTTCATTGAATTTTTCACGATCTCTTGTTCGCTATGAACGATTTATGATGTTTATTGCGATTGTTACGTTGTTATGGTTGAAGCATAGAGTGGGAAAAACATTTTTTCGTAACATTAAATCACGCTGCAATTTCTTCCGAAAAGCTTTTTGGCTCTACAGCATTCGGTTGTTCAGTAAAAAATTCCTAAATGCGACTTATTTTCTGATTCGATGCGAACAGACATTCTCAAAGCGTTCAACCATTGGAGCGAATCAATGCCGTCTACGATGAGCACCACTGAATCCAGAAAGCAACAAAAATTCCTCGAAAACATAGAATCATGCTGGAACACATCCCAGAAAGTAATTTGGCTGTACAGCATCTAGTTTTCCAGTAAGAAATTTCGAAAAATGACCCATTTTCTGATTCGATAGGAGAGATACGCTGAAAGCGTTCAAGTATCGGATTTACGAGTTTTCTTTCGGGTTGGAGGATGTTCTTCGGATATTAAATGTTCAACGTTGCATTAATGCGACGTGGTTGCCGGCTCCGGGAGCCACGACGTCGGAAATAATTTCATGTTCCACTTCGCGGAGAGCGAATCGAGCATCGGGCTGGGCTTTCTGCATTCGACAGAAATAATTAGGACGACTTTTCTAACTCACCTCTCCGCCAGGTAGACGCCGAGGATTCAGTTTCTATGGGACTCGAACCCGTAGCGTTGCTCCCACGATCATCGTAATTGCACTCTGCAGTTTTAACTTTGTTGTTCCCCATAATTTTCTGACGAAACTTTTACCACCACATTGGTGGAATTTTTCTGATTAAAACGAGTCCAAACACGACTCGCTTTGGATCGTATTTACTTGTTTTCGCATAATCGAAGTTCCAGCGTGTCGTGGATTAAACGAGTAAATGAAATTCAAACTGTGTCATGTTTCTACTCGCTTTAATCAGAAAAATGCCACCAATATGCTGGTAAATGTTTCATTAAAAAATAATTAAAACCAAAATCTGAAAAAATGTCGGAGTAACAGCTTCTCTTGAAGGTCTTAGTTGAAATAAATTTGTACAACATTCCGTGAGATTTTCGTTTCTGCTCGCAGTATTTCGCAGGCGAGAAAGGTAGTTTTCCGTGGAAGCAATCGCTTTGTTCTACTCGAAAGAAAATTGCAAATCTAATGGCGACGGTCCGCTCTTCCGCCGCGGAGAGCATTATTCGCAACTTTTCCCTCGTTTTCGCGGAAACAAGAATTCCATTAAAGCTTTCGAATCGGCCGGCTCTTTCATCAGGCGGGATCGATTCTCCCGTCATCGTCGATTCGAATTAAAACCAGCCAGACTTTGGCGGACGTATTAATCCTGCGCCGCCATGAGAAGAGAGAGAGAGAGAGAGAGAGAGAGAGAGAGAGAGAGAGAGAGAGAGAGAGAGAGAGAGAGAGAGAGAGAGAGAGAGAGAGAGAGAGAGAGAGAGAGAGAGAGAGAGAGAGAGAAAAAAGATGTCGGTCGTTGCAGCGAAATTAACAGGGATTCTGGCGTTCCGTGGAATTCGCCAGCACGAAAATAAAAATTTCGTTTCGCTGCGACGCGGCCTCTGGCGACACTGGCCTCTGCATACTGGGTCGTCTAAAAAATCTTTTTTGTACGTTTTTGGGTTCCGAAAAAATTTCTAAAAATTTCCGATGTACTCTTCAAGGTCTCTAAAATATTATCCAGTAATTTTTACTGCCTGGTTTTAGCTCGAATTCTTTAGGTAAACCAAATTTGATAGAGAAATGTCGTCTAACGTACACGAGGCACATGGAAACGCAATTTAACGTGGTAATGCGAACTCGACGGTTGCTCGAATGCACACAGGATTACTCTCCGCGTAAAAGTACACCGGAAACGTGGAACGAATTTTTCCTGTACGACGCTTCGTTCCTGACGAAATCAATTTCGAAAATGTGTGCCACGCAAGAGCCTCCCACGTGACCCACTTGTGGCGTTCCATTTTCGAACGCGAGTTTCTCGAAAACTAAGTGTCGCAGGGGAAAAAGTCGTTCCCCGTTTCCGACACTTATTTTGTCGGTAAAATGTAACGATCATGCCATTTTTTGCACACTAGCCGCCACAATAATCGTTTCAAACCGATTCTCTCACTGGAAAATATTCGACATTTTTTTCGTTTACTTTCAGAGTTTTTCTTCGCTTTTTCTTTCGATTGATTAATCATTGACGAATGGGAATTACGTTTCATGGGCAATGGTAGATCGATTTTCTAACACTCGAAGTAAACGAGTCTGTCTTCTGTGCGCACGTTTGGGCCACGATCGTTTGATTGAATCGCGATTCGTTTGACGTTTTAATTCGCGCGATGATTGCACTGCGATTGATCGGCTTTGACGGAGTAGCTGACCGGCCTGATTGATTTAATGGCGGCAGGGATTCCTTGGAAATAGCCTCGATCCTCGATTCCTTGAAAATAGCCTCGAAACGGCTGGATTATCTCGATACATACATGTATATGTGAACATTCGGGACCGAAATGGATTCCTTGATCTCTCACTGTTAGCAAGAACATAAACAAGTGACAGAACTTTTTTGTTTCCAATTATTTTTTAACGAATCTTTTATCATCGCTTTCCTGACGTTTTTCCGCTTAAAATGAACCCAAGCACGATACAATTTGGGTGATATTTACTTGTGGCTCTATTAAGATTTTAAACAGTAGAATTATGTACCTCCTCTTAATGTAGACATGCTCATAGCAAAGCCAAATATTGGAGCTTGCCTTAGTATTCATTCTCTTTTCAAAGATTGTAATTTACATATTTAGAGTTAACGGACATTCACTTGTATTATTATTGTATTATTGCATTCACTTGTATATATTCTTATTGTATTATTACTGTATTCTATATTATTGTATTCACTTATATTATTCCTGTAAAGTGAAATAAACCCAGAAGGGTTTAAAATGCTTACAAAAAAAGTAAAGAATTATGTACGTGAGATTTGCAACATTTTTGCAGTGGTAACAGAAGGTTAAGTTATGCAAAAATATTGTGTACATCTCTTTTACAAATATCAAGACATTAGTGTACTTCGATGCTCGTCGAGGTAAATGATTCTTGCCGTTAGAGACACGACTGTTCACGGGCCGAGCGGCACGAATTAATCAACCGATCCGCGTTTCGTCGACGAATCGGATTCTACAGTACTTCTAGACGACGCTTAATGGCTCATTATACTTTCTTGAGCGTCCCGGCGATTTGTACAGCTGGAGAACCTGTTTCGTTTAAAAATAGAACCGTGATTCTTGGGAAAAGTAAACTCGCCTTGCGATTTTCCAATTTGTTGCCTCTGCTATACCTCGATTTTTATTAGTTCTCGCTTTTATTAGTCCGTGCTTCACTTCGTAGAACCAATGGAACGTTTGAATGTTTATAAATAATCTGTCTGGTTCGACAGGCCTCGTCTAGTCCGTGAACAGAAATGAATAATGAAAACGAACGATCCGCCGGCCGAATTTTCCGAAAAACGTTTACAGACCGCGTAAAAAGTTAATGGTCGGCGAAACGAACGACCGAGCCACGGTTTACTTGGTTCGATTTTCCCTGCGCAGCGACGAGCTTGCAATTTTCATTTCGACGAGCAAACACGAGCCGAACGTTTCCATGTTCTCTTAAACCGGACGAGCCGCCACCCCCGTCATTCGCATCCTTTTTACTCTCGCTTAATCATCCCGAGAGATCCCAACGGTATAATGATGTGCACGATTTGTCCATTTATGTACTGTAGTGATCACATCGATTTACTCCGAGTCAATTCGATCGAAACATGCTGCTGGTAACTATTTTTCATTGTTATTTCGTGAAACTGCTATTAACATATTCGTGACATGTTTATGAGTAAAACGAATGTGAACACGAGAATAGTGAATTAAACGAGTAAATGCGATCCAAAGAGTATCGTGTTTGGAGTCGTTTCAATCAGAAAAACAATCACAAATATGTCGGTAAAATAATTCAACGGAAAAGAAGGACAATTAGTTTGTTTTGGCGAATTCGGCACAAAAAGCAGCGGAATGCGCCAAAGTCAGTGTACCCCATAGAAGCGACAATTATGGCGTCCGCAGACAATGGTGTCCGAACACGTCAGCGGCTAATGGCACGTGGCAGTGTCTTTCGAAAGCGTTGGTACGTGTCGCGTATGTACACCGGGTCTCGCGAGTGCAACGGCGAGTGCAACGCCGCGGCGAATGCAGCTAACGTGATTTACTGACGTCTGCCGCAATTTATTTGTAAATCGACAGCGCGCGGAACGGGTTCGAAGCCGGCGCTGTTTGCGAACGCCAGAAACACGAAATTACCGATACCGAATGCACTTCTGCAACGAAAATCAAACTTTTACAGTTTCCTCGATTTTTTTTCCCGGCTCGATTGTCAGATGCATGTGCGTGGACGTTAGCATTGACTTCAGTGGTCGCTGTACAATCCTAACCCAATGATTTGAATCTATTTTTGATCATTGTCCACTGTTCCGTTTTGGTTGATCTGAACGCACTTCTGCAATGGAAATGAAATTTCTACCATTTTTACGTTATGTTATTTTTTCTTTTGTAGAGTTGTTACCGTTAGGTTGTCTCAGTTTATTTAATTTTCCATGAACTTTGTTTTGGCAGGACGGACGGCTCAATACGTTTAGAAAGCGCGCTTCAGAGACACCTTGTGACGATATATACTTTTCCGACACCCTGTATGCAACGGTGCAAGTTCGGCGTCGTCGGGAATGGCGCAACGCGATTTTACGGTACCGATAGGAGCCGAGGCCGACGAAAATACACCTCGGCCGTTCCTTAATCGTCCCGCCGGCTCTGTCGAAGCCAAATCTATCCCGTAGATCCCGTGGACGTCGGGATATCGTAGATCCGAAGGATAATTCCTCGACTGGGCCACCCTTCTGCACTTTTTCCTGGTTCGAAACCGCAACGCGTTCTATTTGTCTTTTAACCTAACAAAACTGCTTTGTTCTTAATTATTTATTTACGAAACCTTTAGCATCGTGTTCGTGATATTCTTCTGTTTAGAATGAACCCAAGTACGAGACTATTCGGACCGTATTTCTTTAATCCACGATACAATGGAATCAGTAGTTCGGTTCGAATAATACAGAATAATTACTCGATTGCTCGAGTAAATGCCATCCGAATTGTATCGTGCTTGGACTCGTTTTAAAAGTAGAACAATGTCACGAACATGTTAATAAAAGATCCGTTAAAAAATAATTATAAACTAATCAATGATAACTAAAAATAATAAGTAGTATGATGGCTCCGATTGATTTTTCTTCTGGGATAAACGCATGTGGGGAACATCGTAGGATTTGCGGAACACGTTAATGAACGATTGGACAGTTCGCGTCATCGTTTCTGCATTACGCAAGATTCTAGACGTACACTGCCGTTAATTGTATGTAAAAAGGTGATTGCGATTCCTTACGCTAGTGGGAAACTTCATCCATATTCGGTGTTCGGTTCGCTGCACGGCCGCGCAGCTGTCCTCGGCCATTTTCTTTGCCCTTATGTGGGCGGTTGTGAAAGTGTTGAGCATTTCTTTGGCGGTTTCAAATCGGCCGACAACGATGTTAACATAGAGTGCACAATTGAACGCGTCACTGTCCCGTATCGGGACAATCCAATCTGGGGAAATTGTCTTCATTAAAATCCTGCTTCACTGTCACAAACAAAGAGGTGCTTGAATGAACGTCGCCGCGAAGCTTCGAGTAAATTTGTTCGAAGAAGTGTATATGACATACAGAGTGTGTTCCAGAAATATTGTACTTCTTTGAAAGGAGTGATTACTCGAGATCTGCTCAGCGATCACCATTTTCAAGGAAGTACAATATTTTTCGGACACCCTGTATAGTAGAGCTACCGGGAAGAGTGTGTTGTTCGTTCACCGAACGGACAAAGAGCTAATAAATAAAAACGCAAGCCTCGCGAATTTTCTATCACAGTCGGAAACGATTTCTGGCGCACTAAAATGTGCCGGCGCTTTATGGAAGCAGCTCCCAAGACCGAAAGAACAAAAGTTTAATGAAACTAGCGCTATTCAGGAGCCGAATCGTCATCATCCTCGCAGCATCGCGAGAGGTTCTCACGGACGAGGTTGCGTATTGTTCACCCGAGACCTGTTTCCTTCTTTCTTCCACCCTTTCGCTCACGCAATTCTCCGTTCCTCCTTGTTTCTCTCGTCCCGAAGTCCAGCTCTCGTTTCTAACCACGATAGATCGGACCTAACCCGGTCGGCCCTCTTTTTTTCTTTAATATTCCTCGTCTCCCTCCATCCCTTCACGCCCCCGCCCTCGCTCCGCCCCTTGACTCGAAATTCAGGCACAGAGGGGGAACGGGGAGGACAAAAGACGGGGAGACAGACCCGTTTCTTTTGTCCGGGACGCGTTCGAGCGTCCTTCTGTTTTTCGAGTATTGCGGAAAGGCTACCTGAAAACGTCATTGTGCCCGGGAAACGTCGGTCTCTACCTCCTTTGGCCGGCTGATTCGATTTTCAAAGGGTGTCCGCGACGGTTGTCCGCGATTTACCTCAAAACCGCGAACAACATTTGTATACACCGGCGAAACAGGTCATAAAAATGCCCGGAAGATCGCCTGAATATGTATTGCTTTTACCATTGTAAACAGAATATATTATCCGAACTGATTGAATGGCTCCGTTAACCCTTAGCGCTCGAGCGGCGACTCAGAGTCGCCACTGAAAATTGCTATTGGTCGCAATTGTCATGTTTGGACTCGTTCTAATCAGAAGAATGTCGCCAATACCGTGATGCCAGTTGAATGAAAAGAATTATTTGCATTTTTTTTTATAGATTTATTCTATTCGAGAAAATTGAGAATAGGGGTGGAGTGAAAAATGATTCGCACGTAAAAAAAAATTACCGAAGAGGAAAAGGAGGTTCAATAGTAGTACGTGGAGCGAGGGCGCAGCACAGTGTTCGAATTTGCGAATTTTCGCAGTCGAGAGGTTTGCGCGTGACGTCCGATAGAAACGCGGAACCGGGTGTCATTCGCAGAGGGGGCTTATACAATCGAACCCGGGGCACGTAGCTATTTAGTTTCGCAGTTTTTCCGCAAAAAGGCGGAGCCAGTCCCGTCGAATTGACGCTCGACGACGCTAATCAATATTTTATTTGATTACTAAATCGCTGATCAATATGAATTTTCTTTCAATTTTCGAATCCAGAGGCTGTGTTTATCGAGAGATTAGTTATCCAGCGGCTACTTATCTGAAGGCTAGTTATCCCAGTTAGTATCCAAATCGATGATCTCCCAACAACAATTTCGAAATCGCAGTAGAATTGTCTTCGGTGTTCAAAAAGCAGCGAACATAACGGCGACGACGATCCGCAACAAAGGAGATCGAAATATGATTTTCAAATTTCCGGGTTTGCTGTTTCGCCGACGCGTGCACGCCCTTTGTGCGTGGGAAAATGGGTCAACGCCGTTGATTCCGGATTCGACGGAAATTTTTCCCGGTGTTTTGCTGGCCGTGTTTCGTCGCGCAACTTCGCAAAGGCCATTGCGAGTCAATTAACGGCAATTCACACGCGGGATAGATTTAAATGCCGCTCGTCATCGATTATGAATGCCCCGGCCACTTCGACGCCGCCAATAACGATTGTAATTATAAAGCCGGCGATATAGCGGCCGATTAACGGCCATAGTTGTTAAATAACTCGCTGGAATGGGAACAATCACGTATCACCAGTGACATTAGGCTTCCAATGTTTTGAGACGGTTGAATGAGATCTTCAGGGCGTGGTCTGGGGTCTGCGGAGCCAAGGAGGCGGAGCTTTGAGAAATTTTATAATTATCCTTAGTTCACGTCAGCGTGTAATGGATATCCTTTTCGTAACGTGTCAGTTTTTTTTAAATAAACCGCTTTCAAGGATATTAAATAGTGACTTTCTTGTCACTATTTGAAAGTGAGAACTTTCTGATCGTACTCTATAAATGGAGATTGAAGAACCAGTCAAAAAATGAGTTACAGTGAAATAATCTGAAAATACACACTTGACAAGTTTAGGGATACGAAATAATGAATAAAACGGGAGTGGCTAATACTGTTCCATAAATGTTCGGTCTCGACGTGTGTGACGTCCATTTAATCGAAGTAATCACTTAAACGGTTTTAAAACGTGTCCACCTAATACCATGTTACAATCCATTAAAAAATTGTCAACTCGACCAGAGCAAAGAAAGTCGACGAGGGCGTGGTCAAAATGGAGTCTAATCGAGGCGCGAGCTTTCCAATAAATACAATATTATTATGTATTAACTCTCGCAAAACCGCAGCGACCGAACATTGAAAAAGTCGACGTTACAAAAGTTAAAACAATAACAAAATCATAATCGTGATACGGTCAAGATTATTGACCTGGTATTCCCGACTGTCATGAGAGCCACTGCATCTGCACATGACGGACCGTGTGTGTGTCATTGGCATCATTGAATAAAACCGCCGCTGATGGTTACTTTATAGTAACCACACACATATAGTATAGTACGAGCTTTATTAACCGCTGCGAGGTGATCGTGCCACAGTTTTGCAATACACCGAGTTGCTCCAACTTCCAGCCGGTCAGTTTTTTTTTTGGTATGTAACTGGCAATTATCATGTGGGGAAACTGAAAATTGAAAAAAAAAGTGGAAAAACACCGAAGACTGCAACCGAAGAGTTCCATTCAATTCTCTCATTATACAGGGTGTCCCAGCTGAAAGAGGCCACCTAAATATCCCTTCTATTTTTAATGATACAACAAATATTTATGGCATACGTTAAATGGTATCGAAGGAGGAATATCATAGAAGTTATTTTTTATCGGGAAAACTTTTTTTTATTCCATCTTGTTAATGACTTGAGCATATTCAAATGTATTTTTTCAGCCGCTATTGGATGGAATAAAAAAAGATGAGTTTTCCCGATAAAAAATAACGATGACCTTGAGAAAAACTATGAAAAAATAACCGGACAAAAAAATTGTTCTTCTATGATATTGCTCCTTCGATACCATTTAAATTATGCCTATATGGGTGGCCTCCTTCATCATAGTGGGTTCTAGGGAATTCTAGTCAGTTCTTATGAGATCAGCTTCTAGTGAAATGTAGGGACTTCTGATGGCAACGTTCCGTGTCCATTTTAATTTAGATTTTTAAACGGATTTCAGATTCATTTAACTTTTCGAAACGAATTGAAAGGGGCGTGGAATCATTTGAAATTTCTCAGTCCCTAATCAACAAGCCCTAATATTGGCAGACGGGATGCTAACGAGCTAAAGAAGAACAGAATTACGCTCTGGAAGGGTGTCCATAGTCTAACGACGAGCCAGAAACACTGAATCCCTATAAATCAAAGTCTGTCGAGGGTTCCAGTGTTCGCCTGGAATGCTGAAACGCGGCATTCCGCCGTGGAAAAGTCTGCAGTGCACCACTGGCACTGGAACCATTCCGTTTCTTCGCTTTTTTTCTCTTTCTCTCTCTCTTCCTGCCCCCCTACCGTCCCCCATCTTCCGCTCTTCTCTCCTTCGTCGACTACTTCTTCTTTGTCCGTTTTCACAGAAGCACTCTTAAGTGACCGCGATATCGATTAACCGGCTCGGTTTTGCACTCAATTAATCCACTAGCTGGTTTTTTTGTTAAATTAAATTGCTGTTTGCGCGACGTTCCTTGTCAATCGTGCGCGTACCGAACGATATCGATTCTCTTTCTCCAGTTTCTCATTCAGAAACTCGCTCGAGGTACGGTAACGCCTCGATACATGTCAAAGAGATGTACAAGATATTTCTGAAGAATTTAGTTTCACCAAATATACGCTCATAAATTCGCCGAAGAGAGATTAGAAAGCTAAGACAATGTTAATTTATTGGCAAAACCTTTTTCTTTTTTTTTTTTTTTTATTAGCGCAACCTACGCCATCGTACTGGTGACATTGTGCTGATTGAAATGAGTCCAAACACTTGATTGTTCGAACTAATAATCATGAGATCCAAACTGTATCGTGTTTGGGCTAGTTTTAATCAGAAAAAATATGACGAATATGTCGGCGAAGGATTAGTTAAAAAATTGTTAGATATGAAAAAGTAACGCTGGTTGAGAACCACTGTTCGAAACCACGGTCCTTCGAACAGCATTAGCGTAAGCTCCCGTTCGTTCGTTGTTTGTTCGCGCGACATTTCGATGATACGAAATTGCCGGCGTTTCGCGGAAATTGAGGATAACGCCGGTGGAAATTGGTAATTGAGCACCGCTGGCCTTGATTATGGATGCACGCGCGCTCGCTCTCGCATGCACCGCGCGAGATAGAAACGAGCGAATTCCGCCTTATCGTTTGTTTAGCTCTCGCCCCGGCGAACAATGTTTAGCTCGTTTACCTTATCCGGCTCTTTTTCCCCTCTCGTAAATCACTGTTGTTTCCGTTATTTATAGAAATTATTTATTAATAACACGCCGGGAAACATGTACCGTTCGTCCGATATTTTTCGTACGATTTTTCTCGAGGGTGTACGACATATACGTGTCCGTGTATTGTGTAACTCGGGTTCATTCGGTTATCGATAGAGAATAGAACCGTTCTACGTAAGATATACCCCAGTCGAACGCTTTTCTTATCGCCTAGTGTCGCCAGTAGCTGTTATTCGAGGCACACGTGCTATCCGTGAAATTATGTCTTATCTGATAGGGGGGTAATCAATTTTGTTACTTGCTGTTGGATAGCGATTTACGCAGTGCTGGGGAGCAGAGGGGGTTGGTTGGTTACATCAGGTTCCTTGGATATAGTGATCTCTGGTTACTCGGTTTTGAGTTCATTCGGGCACTTTTACTATAGTAGTCTATACATATTGTCGTTTGAATGCGGGTACTTCCAGTTTGGGAGATTTTTATTTCGGGTGCTCTGAATTTAACAGCTTGATTTCAGGTACCATAAATTTCTATAATTCTCGTTCAAGCAGTACATATAGGCTTTCGAAGTCCTCTGACTCAGGTATCTCTTTATTTCACGCACTATACAGGCTGTCTCAGCTGAAGGAGGCCACCTCAATATGTATCTCCTTTATTTTTAATGGCACAAAAAAAATATTTATGGCATAATTTAAATGGTATCGAAGGAGGAATATCATAGAACAATTTTTGTTGTCCGGTTATTTTTTCATATCGTAATTTTTTATCGGGAAAACTTTTTCCCCATCTTTTTAATAACTTGACCATATTCAAATGTATTTTTCCAGCCGCTATAAGATGGAATAAAAAAAGATGAGTTTTCCCGATAAAAAAAAGATATAACGATGACCTTGAAAAAACTATGCCAAAAGAAATTGTTCTTCTATGATTTCCACCTTCGATACCACTTAATTTATGCCAAAACTATTTTTGTTTGTGCCAATAAAAATAAAGGAGATATTTAGGTGGTCTCCTTCAGCTGAGACGCCCTGTAGACTGTTAGAGATCACTTTCGGGTACTATAGGGTACACCTATATTTAGATACCTGATATGAATACTTGACTCGGAGACACTGCCTACGACTACCTCCGCACTACGGCTACATTTAGCCATCCGATCCGGGTACCTGCATTCAGGTACCGGACCTAAGTCCGTTTCTCACTGGCGAGTGTATCCTCGACCTCGAGCAAACCCGATCGACGATCGATCACGGACATAGTATCTTTCGGGACTTAAAATTCGCGCTCGATCACCGGCCGTTCGCCTTTGTGTTCCCTAATAATAGAAAGCCAGTGTCCCGAGACACGTGCGTACCGCGCCAGGCTCCGGCGCGCTCGCGATAGACGAAGAAAACAGGAGCGTGTGAAACGAATGAACTAATCAAACCCGGGCAAATAAAGCCGGCCCCGAAACTCTCCGTGTGCACGAGGTGGTATGTATCCACTCGATGGAGAGAAGCCGGGGAGTTCGCGTTCCAATAAGCACGGAAAAGCGAAGCCCGGTTGCGGATTCTGCGCAACGCAAACGCCGGATGAAAAAGCCGGGCCTCCGCAGAATCGAATACCAGTATCGCGCAGGTGATACCAAGCTACCAGGCACCACGAACACACGTACACGTACACACCTACTACCGGTACTCTCACACCATGACACGACACGAGCTGCGCCGAGCATCGCGATATGACCAGGCCGCAGCTCTAGACCTCTCCTACTGCATCATCGAGCGTTTGGAACAGTGGCTCTCAACCGGCCTCGGACAATAGTTCGTCAAAATGACGAACACATTCGATCCTTCCGAGGGTTACACCCTGGTAATGTTCATTGATGTATTCGGCGTTCAAGCATACCACCAATGACCACAGTGGTGATTGTTGTTGAGCTACACTTCAAAATTTGAAATGATGGATTAGCAGCGTTTTTACCGAAGGTGTCAAAAGACATCCATTAAAATTTTATGTAAACATTGATCGATACTGCAGAGACGCATTAACCCTTGTGTAGCCAACCAAAATGTATAGATTATTATTTAACGCTAAACCTACGGAGCTTTACAAGTAGGCGGTACATGTCGCCTTTTAAAAATAACTAGATTCTATTTCTTTGAACTTTGTACGGTTCATATTGTAATATCCGCGCTACTAAATATATTTATTGAATCATTTACTATGAAAGCAGCTTTAGAATTTCAATAATCGCGATATTAAAAATCTGGAACCGATCATTTGACCGGTACGTTTAGTGTTGAAACAAATTAACATATTAGCGAGCATAGAACAGACATTCAGAGAAATTTATTCAGTAACAAAAGAAAATAGTTGTCTAAATAGAGCCTACGTAAAAAAAATAGTCGAGTATCAGTCAAGTATTCCGGCTGTGACATGTTGACAAAATTGAAGGGTGGTTAATCGATTCGTCTGAAAATCATTTTCATTAGGGTCCTTCGGTTCCCAATGTGAAATAGGAATGCAGTATTGAATGAGTCTTTAAGATTTCTCTCTACGATATGTTTCAGGAGGACGTGGCATATGGGTTCACCGAAGTGGTGGCTCTAAGGGGTCCTATAGGAAAGCATGAGGGAGAGAACACCCTCTGCGGACGACACCCCGAAGAGGGCACCACCGGCTCCACCCAGAGGTGAGTTTCATTCTACGTGACTCATTTCACTTATTCAATAGCTCAGCATATTTTAGTTCGACTCGTAACTGCCCCTATGATTCACCCTCGCGGGGACAAAATATACTTGCATTTTCAGTGACATGTTTGTGCACAATTTTGTCGCCGATATTAACCCTAACAATCTACATACATCGAGAATCGAAGATTAGCGGTTCGACGATTTCTGGCGGTGCGATTCTGAGTTAATCGTCACTTTGTCACCGACTGTATATGCACCAGTAATTCATCCTGCCTGGGTCCATCCCGACCCATAGTACAAAAATCTATAAAAAAAAAGGTGTGCAACAAATCGGTAGAGGTGTCGATGCCGAACGAGTCTGTTTACATGAAGTTAGCACAAGAACGTTGGTGTTAGGGTCGCCTAATCTATCGGAATCTGAGAAACGGACGCATTCGACCGTCGGAGTTCGAGTTCAGTCTAATAATAACCGCGCACGGTCGGTTGGACGCCGGCGAAACGGTGTCCGACGACGCTCTAGGCGTCTAATTGTCAGCCAGCGTTGCCCGATTACTTTCGAAACGCCTAGTTTGTCCGCATAACAGCCGGGTTCGTGAATGATGCGTGTTATGTAATCGCGACGACGGCAGCGGCGGCTGCGGTGTTCGCTGTGCGCGCAGGTTGCACCGTCAGGCGATTGTGTGCACGGATGCGTGCGGGTGTCGCACGCAGTCGGAGAACTAGTAACGATAAGCCGGCGATATTAAGGCGAGATAACACCAGCGAGACAGGTTCCACGTACACACGCTATGTGTGCCAGTGAAACGAGCCGATCGACGGGGCCTTGAAAACCGCCGCGAAATAATCGCGCCGGGGTTTTCCTACGGGATCGTTGCCGACGCTCGATGAACGCCTGGGGAATTTTAAATTGCAGTGTGTAATGACTCGGTTTATGTTCCAACTTGGAACTCAAAATGCTTTTTGCATCGTCTGCGAACACTGTTACTCGATCTCTAGAACGCAGCAGAGGATAGAGTAGTAAACAAAACATCTCGGCGTGTCGATGAAACAATACCAATTTATTATCAGAAGTTTGTTTTTTTCTGTCTGACGATTCTTTCATGAAACTTTTATCAACATACTCTTGGCACTTCTCTGATTAAAGTGGGCTCAAGCACGGCGCAGATTTAATTTGCGCGTTTCATTCGGATAAATGGAAGCACGATTCGAACTGTATCGTGCTGGGCATCATTTCAATCAGAAAAATGCCACATTAAAAACGGGAAAATCAATCTCGTGAAATGTTACAGTAGTGCCCCGGTAAATAATCTTGAGTGAAATTGTGAATGAGGTGTTGCCACCGTTCCGATGAAGTTATTGTGGAGAGATAAGGGAGTAACATTTTGAGTTCCTGGCTGTTATCACGTGACCGATTGGTCGTTGCATCGAGTCGCAACGATATGCATTCCCCTTGCACTCTCCCTTTTCTCTGTGGGAGACGCATATGGCCTGCTCCGCTCCTCTTTTTCAATCGACAACACTGCACCGCCCAGCATACACGTTTCCAATCGACCCTTTCTGCCGAACCAAAATTCATTCCGTACAAATTGTCACTATAACTCAGCTTCGCTAACTTCAGCAGTAATAGGCTTTGCTAACCGACAAACTGTGCAGTTTGTAAAATCTACATCAAACTTCTAACGAAAGGGATATTCCCGACGGAAATAAATCGAGATCATTATCATGGTAACACTGGAAATCAGGGTTACACTATACCCTGAAAGCAACAGAACATCCCTTTGTTCTCGGACAATTCAATTCCCACATGATAAAAAATCCCTGGGACATTGAAATTTCGTGAAATTTTAAGGGGCTAGTATAGGCTCGATTTGTAACTAGAAAATACCTAGAATCTCACTAGAAAAATGGCTCGAAACATGGGTTTGCGCGCTGTCGCTTGATGTCCTTATTTCAGTAAATTTTGGGCTGAGTGAGGGCTCATTCTAAAGAGGAAGGTTCAACGCACTGCGCTCTGGTCATCATAGCAGTCAAAAAGTCTTTTAGAGGCAGACAAATGCATTGAAATCTGTGGGTTTTTTTCCTAGATTTTTTCTGTACTTTGGGCCCTCATATTATTAGTTATAAACATAATCTCGTTAATCTCGTGACCAGAGCGCAGTGTGTTTAACCTTCCTCTTTAGAATAAGCCCTCATTCAGCCCAAAATTTTCTGAAATAAGGACGAAAACCGACAGCGCGCAAACCCATGTTTCGAGCCATTTTTCTAGTAATATTCTAGGTATTTTCTAGTTACAAATCGAGGGTATACTACCCCCTTAAAGTTCCAAGATTACTATCGTGGTAACACTGGAAATCAGGGTTTCGCCGCACCAAAATCAACGGGAAACATTCCCCATGAGAATTCGATTCGCATTCAACGCGAAATCCTCGAAATATAGAATCTAGGAATAAATTCGTCGAATTTCCGAAATGTTTGAGGCGGAGATAATACTTTAATCGGATCAAGGTGTTATCGGGCGCGTTCGTCCGTTGGGTTCGCGGGTTGAGAACCCCTGCGAAAGCTGATTTTCTCGCTTCGCGATTGCATTCCCCGCGGGTATGTCCCTTTCGTTCGCACGTACGACATGCATAACGGTGTCTGCATGCGATGGCCGACCGAGCCCCTGCAGGGTTTCCTTTTTGTCCGACAACGAGGTGTTGCACGCGCGAAACCGGACCACGGGTTGTAATTAAAAGTTTGCGAGTTCGCCGAAATGCTGGCCCGAAAAAATATCGAAATTCGGAGAATTCAGTTTTCCGATTTAGACCAATTTTCCCGTTCCGCGTTGCTCTTTACAAGTTTTTCTTGACGAAATCTTTTGCATTTTATTCGCTAATGTTTGGCCTCCTAGAAGTTAGCCCCGCACTTGTTAAATTAAATAATTTCAACAGTTGTGCTGAGTTGTGCCTAAGTTTGTGCTACATTGTGCTCGAATATTACAGCTATAATATCAAATATAAGACTAAAAATTGAAAAAAACGATTTTTTGAGTAGCCCCCCACTTTTAATTTTTTTCAATTTTCTCAATTGTGCTAAGTTGTGCTAAGTCGTGCTAGGTTGTGCTAAGATTGTGCCAAAGTATTACTTCATAAAAATAATAAATAAAGAAGTTATGGTAAATAATCGTTTTGGACACCTAATTAACGTTTAAGTTAGTAACAATTATTCAAACAGCACATAATCATATATCTGAATTGTGCTAGCCTAGCACAAGTCAGCACAACTTCCGATTTCTCCAGCACAACGATTTAAAGGGCACTTTACTCTTGTCCGCGGCCCTTCGCGCTTCGAGAAAATATCATTAATTGGGCTTCCCGGTCATCCCAGAAACATGATATTGCATATCTGAGTTGTGCTAGCCTAGCACAATTCAGATATATGATTATGTGCTGTTTGGATAATTGTTACTAACTTAAACGTTCATTAGGTGTCCAAAACAATTATTTACCATAACTTCTTTATTTATTATTTTTATGAAGTAATACTTTGGCACAATCTTAGCACAACCTAGCACAACTTAGCACAATTGAGAAAATTGAAAAAAATTAAAAGTGGGGGGCTACTCAAAAAATCGTTTTTTTTTTCAATTTTTAGTCTTATTTTTGATATTATAGCTGTAATATTCGAGCACAATGTAGCACAAACTTAGCACAACTCAGCACAACTGTTGAAATTATTTAATTTAACAAGTGGGGGGCTAACTTCTAGGAGGCTAATGTTTGTTCGCTCAGCCAGTATTCTTTTTTTATGTGAAAAACATAAAATTTTCGAAAATACGTGGCTTCGAAGTTGATTCGACACAGCTCGAAATGCTCTATAAGAAAATACGAAGGTCTTTCTATCTGAAGTTATTAGTTTCGAAGATATTTCGATTTGAACGGTATTAGCGTTACGGCTTGGCCACAGTGAAATGAAAATGTCTCCCGAGCGCGTCATTCGGCTCTCATATTCCTCATGGTCGTCATTATTTGTTCGATCATGGTCGCCGACTCGGCGACGACGTTCTTCGCCTCCTTTTCGTGAAGCTATTCAACGCCGGAACATCTTTCGCTCATTTCCTTGGTCGCGCCAGCGTTTCACAAAAGGTCCAAGCCTATTCCCCGAGAGAGCGTGGAACATTGTAATTTTCCCTCGTTCGTGCTGGTCATACGTCTCTGCTCTAAGCAGCCGAATAAAGCACTACGCGCCGTAAAACGATGTCGGAATCCGACGGTGCACGCAGTAAACGGTCTTTGGTGTTTCTTTCTCTTGTCGCGAGACAGTTGTTTGCCTAGATTTTTTGTTGCGGACGGGAACTGTTGGCTGCACTGCACGCGTACCGCCCACTCTCTTTTACCACTGACAATATTGGGCCCGCTGAGAACTAACTTTACAACTAGAACTACCGGATGAGTAAAAATGACTTGCTCCTGATTTGTTTTTTTTTTAGAAATATTACAATTTACAAAAATGTTTCTCCGAAAAATTTTCTATTGAAGGACATACTTGAACAAAACAATTTTGTCATTATTACAAGGCAATGTATGCTACAGGTACTGGGTAAAGATGGATCTATTTGGTAGCCCTAAACTTTCTACTGTAAATCTAGAGTGAGAAATGTATAGGTAAAAATTTCTAGAGAAAAAAGGCTTGGATAGTCCTAGGTTCTTCCCCTCCAGTGCCGGCCGACCCATAGCATATTGAAGCCCGGTTAATTAGCGGTCTAATTTCATACTCGACACAGTGAGCAACGTATAGAAAATTTACCAGGAACATCGAAGTCCTTCGGCCCCCTCGACGTTAACCGGAATCCGAAACGAATTTCGCTGGGGCCACCCGGAAGTCGTCGTCGGGGTAATTGCTTACCAGGAGTTTCTAACTTTTCAATTATGCACAGCATCGGGCCTTGAACGCTTACGTGTTGGACACGCGTCGAATGTCCTAGACCCGTATGCATCGAGGCTGAACTTAATTAATCCTAGCCGGAATAATGATTCGCGTTAATGGACGTCAAACTCATTCCGATCGTTGCCCATCCACTTTCCCAGAGGCGGCTATTGCGAATTACTGGGGCAGCCAGAGACGTACCCGTGTTTTATGGCTAAACATGGACACGTCTATTTTATCAAGGTCCGATCCTCTGATAACGATTAAACAATGCCCTCGCAGACATCGTTATTACAGGCTTATTAATCATGAAACTTGTGTGTAGGCCAGACCGTGAACACAAAAGATAGAATCCCTAGGATCGAGCGTGTTTGACTTTGCTGGAAAATTTTAGGTTTACGCCACGAATTCTAGACATTCCCGTTGTCGCAATTATTTTCGAGAAAAGCAGTTTCTAGAAAGAATTTTATTCGTGGTTATCTCAAACAACGAACATCTCGCTAAATGTTGATAAAACGTAATCTACAAATTGTTACAGCTTTTCCTGTTACGATGATTGTCTTTGAGAAAAAAGTGAGTTTACGCTGTTCAATAAAGCAGCTTCTAGAAAAGAATTTTGTTGTGGCGGAGGATCGGGCGTTCCACCCGGTCGGAGTCCCTAGGGAAGCGTTCCGGTGGTTTGAGGTTATGTCGATCGTTCGGACGATGAAAATTGTCCGTTCCGAGAAAGCCTTTACGTTTCCGTTGTACAGGGCGAGAGGGGGCATCGAGTCGGTTCAGCGGAACGTGTCATCGAATTAATAAAGATGATCATGCTAATCGTTAGAACGCGGAGTCTGAAGGATGCGACCGAGTGTATCGTTTCAGCGGCCGTTGCAGCCGGTGCGGTGCCGCGCAATTAAACGAAAGGGGTTCAACGAACCCGGTTTGCTGAATCCGCAGAGCGGTTCGTTCGTTTTCGCGTCGTTTTTCACCTCGGCTGTGATTCTAAGCCGCGGCCGCAACTAAATTATCACCGATACGATCGTTCCAGGCTCCTGCGACTTATTTTCAGCGTTGTCTATAGCCTCGAATTCAGCCACTAGAGACACCCCTCTGCCCCCTGCTGAAAGAAAGACCCTGCAACTAGGGATTGCAATCCCGCGTCATTAGTCCAGTCAACGAAAAGTCGTAGAGGGAAATGGAAGGAACACAATTTTTAATTTTGGGACTTTGTTTGGACTAGTTAGGAGCAGGGCTTGAAAACAGTTATGATATCGGTTTCGGTCCTTGAAACAGTTATGAAGGACCGATATTCTGAATAACTGTTATGAAGGCCCGAAATGTTGGTTGATATCGGTTTCGATTACGGTCCTTCGTACATGGATATCGGTCCTAGCATAACGGTCTAGGACCGTTATTTTTTTCGATCCTATATCGGTCCTCATATCGGTTCTAAGTTCTAAGTTTCAAGTTATAGCAATCAGGGCTTGAAACGGGTCCGAAAATAACTACCAACATTAAAAACGGTTATATTTTGGTCATAATTCAAAGTTGTTTTATTATAACAATAAATGTATACATTATTGACTATTTTTGACGTGAAACTTCATTTGGCAGGGTGTAGGCCTAATTCGCGTCACGGAATTCGCGATACGAAAATGCGTAACGGAAGTGGTGGGGATGGTTAGCCGAGCTAGTCTTAAATAGAAAATGGCTGTATCTCGAGAACGGTGCGTCCTACCGCAAAAATAACGAAATTTTCGAAAGGCTCAACCCCGAAGCATATAGGGTACGCCCAACCACATGACGTACGTAGTCTTTTGAATTTAAAAAAAAAAACCACGTGCGGCAAAAGTGAAACTTCTTGCAGTCTAGTAATGTTTAGAAGTAAATTAAGATTGGAAATGGTAAATAATCCTAATGAAGCGCGACAATAAGATCAGGAGAACTTCGAAAGTTGCTGAGCTTCTCTCTAGGCTCTAGGTTTTCGCTTGCAGAGTGGTGAGTCTTGTGTCCAAGAGGATGTGTTTTGTTTTACCAGAGATCATTCTGATTGGTATCCCCGCAAAAACGTCACCGATGACGTCGAGTCAACAGTCGCGTCGGCAATCGACAATAAGGTGCCGGTCTCTTTGCCACCGATTACAAAGCATCGGCCGACCCTTAGAAGTCGCTGTGCCTAAAAGCATCGGCCGAGCAACAAAGTATTAGAACCGATATGAAGACCGATATAGGACCGAAAAAATATCGGTCTTAGACCGTTATGCTAGGACCGATATCCATGTACGAAGGACCGTAATCGAAACCGATATCAACCAAAATTTCGGGCCTTCATAACAGTTATTCAGAATATCGGTCCTTCATAACTGTTTCGATCAAGCCCGAAACGAAACAGTTTCAAACAGTTATTTCCGGGCCCGTTTCAAGCCCTGGTTAGGAGGTAAACATACTAAAAGTCCCCACTCCTAGGTGGTGAGCGGGGTGCAGGGGGCACGTAGAAGATCCCTTTTCCGGTTTTCCGCTTATATCTCGGAAACTATGCGTCCTAGCGATAAGACCATTCCATACAAAATTAAAGCTGACAAAATGTGCCACAGGATTGATTCGATTCAGTTTTTCGCTATCTCGCATAGTTTCCGAGATATAAGCGGAAAACCGAAAAAGGGATCTTCTACGTGCCCCCTGCACCCCGCTCACCTCCTAGGAGTGGGGACTTTTAGTATGTTTACCTCCTAACTAGTCCAAACAAAGTCCCAAAGTTGAAAATTGTGTTCCTTCCATTTCCCTCTACGACTTTTCGTTGACTGGACTAATGACGCGGGATTGCAATCCCTACCTGCAACCTAGAAACAGTACTCTCACCTAGGACACCTTCGGTTATTCTGTTCCTTCCTTTTGAACCTTGGCGAGTATGTACTTTCAGAATGAAAACCTGGATGATAGAAAACGGGCACCGTGTATTTCTTTTTTATCAATTTATTTCACGCTGAACGCCGCGCATATTTTCAAGTATTCTTTGCTAGGGGTAGTGTGCGCATCTGCCCGAGTTAGTACTCCAAACCTCACAACAGGGAACACATTTGTTATCAGCTAGTCTAAACGCTGGACTCATACGTTATCTCTCCTGTAAATCCAAGGAAAGTCGAAAGCAATCGGTGATACGTGGCACGTCCATACGCCCCAGAACATCTGCCAAAGATGGCGAGAGGAGCCTGGCACGCGGATTAGCCACGGTTCCTTTCGGGCTCGCGCTGCGCCACTGTCCTCCTAATGACTCGGATGTAATGTCCCTTGGGGAAGAACGAGTTCAGTTGAAAGAGTGTCAAGCTCGGTGAAAAGGGGTCCCCTCAAACGAGACTCTTCAGGGTGGCGAAACGTATGGGGAACCGTGGAACATTAACTGTCGCCGGGCTTTTCCAAAGAACGTACACAGGGTTGTGGGTGTTATCCGTCTCTGCCCGTTGAAACAGATGTTCCCATCATACGGGCTTTTAAGATCTTCAAAACTGAAAAGCAATCTTCTGCCCTTTTAGAAGCGCTGAGAAGTTTGCTGGGAACTTTTTCGGGGAAAAAGAATCAGTTAGGTAGATTACGACTTTACGAGTCGAAACAGACCCAGGCTCCGGATAGATTGATTTGTTTGATCGGTGATAGTTATTTAAATGTCCATAATCTGGAAAAAGTTTGGACTTGAAATGTGTTATCGTTATACATGCAGAAAATACTTAATCTATCTGTTTCCTTGTTAATCTATTATATTGTGTCGGAAACGATTCTAGTGTAAATAAACCTAGGTTATTGTTATCTGAGACGATATTAAAATCTGATTGTATTCGGTTATCAGTTGAATAGAATCGTCGGGAAGGCAAATTGAAATGATATCAGTTAATCTATCTCATAATAGGGATCATGAGATAATCTTGTGTTTGGATATCTCTTGAAATACCAGGAAGAAGGTTCACGTTTGTTTTGCTTATACTTTCGTCCAAATATTGGTATACAGCATAAATCTTCCTTTCAATCTATCCTAATGTACTTATCCTCTGCGACAGATTAACTTTCTCTTTCCTCAATCTACTGGGTTATTATTTGTGCAATGCAATTATAGATTTTTGGTTAGAATCTGTTTTAATCTATTCTGCGCTTGTAGAAATGATAGATTTCAAGTACAGTCTTTTAATTCATTTTAAAATAGACGACTGTTTCTCTCCATTTACTGACTACTAACTGATATTACCGAAGTACAATCTTTGCCAGCATAAATCTATCTCTCAATCTATCCTAGAGAAAATAACCTGGAAGAATACTTGCAATGAAACGTCCAGCAGGCCGAAATCAAAGTAATCTCGGCAATTCCATGTCTCCCAGCAGGTCTGATCCAGCGTCCAGGCTATTCCAGTCCACCATAAATATTTAGATCAGGGGAACCCGATTTCCATTCTGCTCGGATCCCATCCGCGATGTCCTGCTGGGTTTAATGTTATGAATTTCGACAATGGGACAGACTGTTCTCGATCAATTTCCCCGGTAAACCTTCATTTGCTCGGGTCCCTTTCCCGGGGGCCTATCCTATTTTCACTTTACACGAAGCCCTGTGTGTCCCGTGGTTTGAACTCACTCACTCTCTCTCTCTCTCTCTTTCTCTCCGGTTGGGAGAATCTATAATTGCTAGCATGGGTGCTAACAGCGTGTCTGCGCGTTGAACGATAGGAGCTGGTCGGTCATCGATCATTGCGGACGTTTCATAAATTCCCGGAAAGTTTTGCCAGTCGAGAAAGGAGAACCGGGCCAGCTCCTCCATTAGGCATGCCCGGTTGAATTCAGTCCGGTTGTAAGTCTGATTAAATGATGCGGCGGAACTACTGCTTCAGCCCGGAGAAGCCAGGCCCCGAAGAAACTCGCGGCGGTTAGAGCACACTCGGATCCTTAGATCGTATGTGTTTTATGAAAGTGATTTTATGTTAAGGATGTTCTGGAGGTACAATGGGAGACAAAAGTACAAGAAATTCGAAATCCATCAATATACTGACAATGAAAGCTCTATCCACGAGTATATTTTGCATTAAACTTTTGCGAATACTGTACCCTCTGTAGCTATATTCAGTGGTCTACGCTTGTCGCGTTTCCATGCTAGTGAGAGACAACACGATAAATTTGACGTTTTGTAACAGTTTATAATTTTTTTGCTCTGTAACTGTTTAGCGAATCCTAATAAATTTTGAACATAATTAATTACATAATTGTTACTACGTATGAAAAAAAAACTGGAGTTTCTAGTTGCGTTTTATGTATCAAGGTTTAAATAGGGTTTGAAGTGGAATCTTATGAGCTCTCCATAAAAAGACGTGTTAAAATATGCAAACTTTAAGTTGCTATAATTCTTAAACGGTGCAGTGAATCGAACCCAAACTTTGGTAATTGCATTAATTTAGTAAGAATTATATCTTGTCAAATTTTCAAAAATTTTGTTGCGTTTTTATATACCTCCAGAACATCCTTAATTAATTAAGTGTTTTATGAAAGTTTTATACTTAATATACTATTCCTTTTTTTTTTTAATTAAAGTAAGATTTGAGGAAATAAATACGGATTTCATATTATCAACATCTACATTCAAATTTCACTTTTTCCAAATTTAAAAGAATAATAGTGAAGTAAAAATGTACGAGTAATAGAATCAAATATATATTACAGTTACAGTTTTCATAAATATTTATACAGAATGAGATACGGAGAAGACTCCCCTTTCCCCTCTACCATTTTAGCTTCGCGGCACTGCGACTTCTCAGCAAACTATAGCACTCAGTGTGCCCAGATTCCACGTTTTTTTTCGCGCATGCGCGTCAAATCAGTAACGTAGCTATGTTGCGGCCGATGCGATGATGTAGCAGAGCCCTGAGCCACCTACAGTCAGCGGCGATAATAAGTGGACACGCTTAAAAATCGCATAACTTTTTAGAAATTGGTCCAAAGGACTTGAATTTTTTTAAGATGTTAGACCGACTAGTTCGCTAGAGAATAAGTAAACTAAAATTTATTACGATTGCAATTGGTAGGAATTATACAAAATTTTAAAATATAATGTTTTGCCAACTTTTTTATCTGGGCCTGTAACGATAATTTAAAAAATGTGTTTTATAGATTTCGGTAACTTATATGCATACTGAAAATTTCATCGAAATCGGTCAACATTGCAATGAGCTACAAACGTTTAAAGATGATCACGTTAGGGCGAAATGCCCTGGCAAGGCTGAAAATCTACGACTTTCACTCTTAAGCTCTCATCTTTAAACGTATGTAGCTCATTGCAATGTTGACCGATTTCGATGAAATTTTCAGTATGCATATAAGTTACCGAAATCTATAAAACACATTTTTTAAATTATCGTTACAGGCTCAGATAAAAAAGTTGGCAAAACATCATATTTTAAAATTTTGTATAATTCCTACCAATTGCAATCGTAATAAATTTTAGTTTACTTATTCTCTAGCGAACTAGTCGGTCTAACATCTTAAAAAAATTCAAGTCCTTTGGACCAATTTCTAAAAAGTTATGCGATTTTTAAGCGTGTCCACTTAATATTGCCGCTGAAGAAGCCGTGTATTGAATTTGCCAAATAAAATATTTTGTTGTTTATTATTTATCTTGCTTAATTATTTTAGCACTCCTTTCCTCTTCCCCATCCTCTAAATACAATAGAATAAGTCGGAATTATATTATTATCTGAATATATATATATATATTATATTTCAATATTTCATATGTATATACGAATATATATACAAATACACTTGTCATTCATTCGTTTTTCATAATCAGTTCCATTCGGCATGGCGCTCAAGGTGCCACATTTCCTCGCGAAGCGTACTTTACTGAGGCTGAAAAGTCGCGCATGCGCGAAAAAAAACGTGGAATCTGGGCACACTGATAGCACTTTGCTCACATCCGTCATCTGGTAGATGAAGTAATCTTGGAACACGGCATGTTATCTGAAGTCGCATCTATAGGTATTGTATATGGTCTAAGCTAGGATCGATGACACTCGACGGCGCGGCGCTTCGAGAACGCTTCTTCTTCTAGCTCGTGTCATTTCCTGGCGGGATCTTTTCATGAATGATTCCTCCACGGGACAAAAGAACACTAGAAACTGGATCTCGAACGAAACCCCTCGAAAACCTTCTTACCACCATCGTGCGTCTCTCTTTTATATGTATAACAATCAATAGTCGCTTTGATTAGATTTGTATTCTACTTCCGGTTGATGATCGCGATCTTATCGGAATACTCCTCGGCCAGCTGGACAAAGTGTAAACAACTTTGTCTTGCAATTCTGCACCGTCATTGTCGAGGCAATTGTTAATCCTGCGATATCGGTGACGGTAACGACACTGATGATGATTCTGCTTAATGATCCTGATGACGTTGATGGCGTCGATAATGATTACTACTTTGAGATCAGATATACGGTGTTATCGACGTTGATGTTTTTTTTATCACGTTCAATGATGATATCTCGATGATATTTGATCATTTTTGATCACGTTCAATGATGTTTGATCATGTTCAATGATGATCTCGATGATGTTTGATAATCTTTGATCACGTTCAATGATGATCTCGATGATGTCCGATGATCTTCAACGATTGTAACGATGTTTACCGACGATGGTGTCGATAGTGTTGATGGTGATGACTTTGATGACGTTTAACGATGATGATTTCATGAAGTTTGATAACAATGATGATTTTTAATGACTGTAACTACGTTTACTGATAGCGTCGCTGACAGTAATAACTTTGACGAGGTTTAACGACGATGTTGATTTGCGGTGACTATAGTAATCGTTATCTTGCAATTTCAACAACATTTAATAATACCAACGTTGCCGATGCTAATGATTTCGATAATGTTTAATAACGATGCGTAAAGTCTATAATCGTGTTTAATGATAATAACATTGTGACTGGAACAACGATTTCGATGATGATAACGTTTAACGATGCTGACACGTGGACGGAACTTTGACTACGCTGTTAACGACTGCAATTAAAACTGAAACACGATCGGAGTAATCTTGGCGAAGTATCTCCGGCTGCAATTATTGCTTGAAATTTATCGGTAACTTCATCTTGTTGGGGAACTTTTTTAATTAATGCTCGAGATCCGTATCGACAGCCATTAGCGATCCAATTTTCAATTGGAAGATCGCGATTGATACGCCCTCGTATCATCCTAGCGAGATAGTCGCCGAACCTGTACCGTCGGCAGGAAGAAACTACAAGTTATCAAGGTTCAGTCCACGAACGTTCAATTCGGCCGGCGTAATGATTCAGCTAACACGTGTAAATATGATGCAAATTCTATCGTGTTTGGGCTCGTTTTAATCAGGCAAATGTCTCAAATATGATGGTAAATATAATAAATGATAATAAAATTGCTGGCATTTTACCGTAACTCTTGAACCATACGAGATATCGGGATGAAATTTTCACTAAAAAATTATTCCTATCTACGTATAATTATCGTAATAAATACATGTTTCTTGCAATCATTTTTTAATTAATTATTTAAATTTTATTGTCTTAAAATAAAATCTAAAATTGTTTACTTGTCACTTAGTTAGTACTTTTCCAGATAATTGAGATCACCGGTGTCTTTAGTTATAAATTTCGTATTTCTTATCATTAATTCTTCATATTATGAATATTTCAATGAATGGCCCTACACCGACAATAGCCAGAACAGGTTTTCTACGATTGGAAGATTGCGATTGATACACGGGCGTATCATCCCATCGGAATAGTCGGCGAATGTGTGTGCCGTGGGCGGGGAGACTACAAATTATTAAAGTTCAATCAACGAACGTTCAATTCGGCCGCGTAATGATCAAACTAAGCTCGGGCAATTCCAGGATACGTCGTCGACGCAAGTCGCCGTTAACACAGGAAACCATGTAAATTCCATTCGACGCAATTGAATTCGTCAATGAACCGTCACGTTGATTCCACGGAAACAGGGTCGCACTCGAGGGATCATTAACGAGCATGACCTGGAATTATGAAGCTCGCAATCATCATCAACAACCTGCAGAACGGAGCACTCTCTCGCTGGTGTCCTCGTCGATCACGATTTTGGAATCTTGTCCGGTTGGATCACTGCCAGCTCTTCCTTTTAATCTTCCGTCACGTCTTTCGGGCCCGGAATTGACACGGATTCTGCTAGTTCCACGACTGATTAGTCCTTCATCACTTGGCTCGTCGCGTGCTTCTTCTTCCGATGATCTGCCTGGCGTTCAGTCGGCTATTTGGCCCGAAAAAACGGACAAAAGTCGATTTCAAAATTTTCTGTTAGTCGTACAATTTTTGATGTCCGACGTAGTTAAAGGTCTGAAAAATGAGACTTCAGTATGTATTGCTTTCTTTATTTCTATACCCGTGAAGTACTCGACTTCATTTCAAGCAAGAAAATCTATATACATTCTATGATGCCATTTTTATAAGGCAACACGTGCCAGCCATTCTTAAAGCTCGGCAGGTTTATTGTTAAACATTTTTGTTTACTGATATTTCTTCCTCCCATTTGTTTATCGAACTCTTGAAACATTTATGCAGCACAAACATAAGGCAACACATGCCAGCCATTCTTAAAGCTCGGTAGGTTTATTGTTAAACATTTTTGTTGACTGATATTTCTTCCTTCCATTTGTTTATCGAACTCTTGAAACATTTATGGAGCACCGAGCTAAGGATCATCGATTTTTGATACTCGCTACTCGAATGTTATTTATATCAGTTGTGTAACACTATCAATTCTGAGTGCCCCACTATAAATTATCGGAGAGTACCCGAGCTTATCTAATCGATGATTAGCATTTCTGTATATTCCTTCTACGAGGAATTTTATCTGATGTTCGCCTAATATAACAGAGTGTATGAACCGCGTCTGTGAGCCGAGAGAAACGGTATTTAGTCTGTTGTGAGCAGCAGAACTCTAATTCGTAGCAGTATTCTTTCGCTGCGGAAGTTAAGTCGAGCGCGCCAACTTATCAGACAGAGAGGACGGCTGCAAACTAAATTGGAAACTCGTCTGAAATACATACTAAGTTCTGCACAGAATTGCATCAATCGTTCGGTACTCAGGGTACCATGCCAGAGACTGTCCTACTTCCTCCCGTTGAATTCACGCCTAGACCGTTGTTAACAGAAATGGAGTATTCATGATTTATCCTTTCAATCGAAGGCACCCTGCGCTCTCTTGATTTCACTCTTCTCATGTAAATCGACTTTGCTTGGATCTTGCATTCAATTCCCCGTCGTTGTTAAACAAGTTTCACGTTGCGATGAAAAATCGAAGAATTTATAATCCTGAAATCACTCGTGTGTAGCAAACTGAACAATCGAAAAATTCGGGAATTAGTTAAACGAACAAGGTCTCGTTTAAGCGAATGGAAAAATTGTTCTATTTAGGAAGATTTATTGGCTTCACGCGTCTATTGTATATCTTCCTCGAAAAGTGGTTCGTTTACAGCGAGCAAAGATTGTTATCGACAGAAACAGCAATTTGTGACAACAATTAGCGGACATTTGCACGTAGTCAAGGTTCACAATACAATTTTTGCAAGACACACCATTTTCTCCATTGTAACTCGTTTTTATTTCCAAACGATAATTTCAAGGCGATTCGAAATTACTGCCAGTACAGGCTACAACCTCCATCTCGACGACAATCAACACAGTCATTTTTTATAATAGAACTTACATGTACCGAAACATTTGTCAGATCGTCAGAAATCGCAATTGGATCGAATATTCCAATGTTCAAAATCGTTTGTACGAAAAGTTAGTCATCTAGTATTGAAAGAGAAGTTAGAGTCGAATAAACGAACGAATTCTCTGTTGGAGCAAGAAAATGAAGCTCGAACGGATCGGAAAAATGGTGTTTGAGGTTCGGAAGTGCCGGGAGCCTTTTAAAGTGATCAGAGTGCGCGAGAATGATCGTCATCGTCGGCGTCATCGTTCAACCAGCCAGTTTTCCCCTTTGGGGGTCGACCTGGTGTTCGAACCTGCTCTCTTTCTCTCTCTGTTCCTTCCTTTATCGCTCTCTAACTCTCTCCATCTCTTTCTGGCCTCCTCTGACTCTCTCCGACTCTTTCTTTCTCTCTTTATCTCTCTGTGGCCCCCTCTAACTCTCTCTCCCTCTCTGACTCTCCACTTCTCCCCCCACCTCTCTCCGGCCCCCCTCTTTTAAAAGGAGGGTGGCGGCGACCCCTTTCGACGTGGCAGAGGGGCGGTTATCGATTCTAGAGCCCCCCTCCAGCGCGACTTCCGGATAGAACCGCGTCAGGAGAAACGTGCGCGACCTTATCTCTCCTTTTTCTCCCCTCCAGTCCTCGTCTCCTCCATCGCCCTCTTCCTCTTTCCCTTTCTTTCGCCGCTTTCTTCGTTTGCCGACCCTCCATTTTTCCACGTTTTATCGTCCTCGCCGGCTCCAGCCGCTTTCTCGTTTTGTTCAACGCGAAATTGTATCTTGTTCAGCACCCGTTGTCAACCCACTGCGAATCTTTATGCGAATTTCCGCTTTTTTAAACGGTTCCCGCCAGCTGGGAATTTGTTTCGCCGGTTTGGCCGCCCTTCCGTGGTCGAATTATGAGGTTACGTGCCTTTAAACGGTTCGGAAATAGGGGAACCCAACGGTTTTGTTTATTTAACTAATTTACTTGCGATGATCTTTTCGTGAATGTTTCACTCACGCATCCGTGAGATTTCTCCGATTAAAATGAGTCCACACACGATGCAGTTTGGATCACAATTACTTGTTTAATCCACGATACAATCGAACCTCTAGTATCCGAAACTATTACACGTGTAAATATGATGCAAATTGTATCGTGTTTGGTCTCGTTTTAGTCGGATAAATGTCACAAATATGATGGTGAAAGTTTAATTAAAAACTATGTAGAAACAAAACATTTTTTGGGAAAAATTTTCCGTGAAAAATTGCGGTATAAAGCAGGAGATAAGTGTATCAAAAATAGCCACAGAAGGTTCTCTCGCTGTATGCTTTCTTCGTTTTCCCGTTTTATCATTCGGGTACATTTTATTCGTGGCTCCAGCAACTTTTTTGTTTTATCAGTTCTTTATCCTACGGTTCTCTTTCGCCAGGAGAAGTTCTCTAGCGGCAATTAACGAAGATTTAAAAAATTTGATACATCCGGTGAGATCATGAAGAGAAAGTGTGTGCTCAGCCGATATCGAAGCTGCGAGCTTCCCCGATCAAGCAATTTAAATTAGGGGATCCCTGGTCAACATTCCGATTAGAATTCCCACGCGACGGTCCGCCAACGGAAAAGTTCTAAACGAATCCCAAAGTTAAAGGCCCTGGGACTCGACGGTGGGATAAACCAAAGGTGGGGATCTCGGCGTTCCCCGAATCAAAATGAAGACGAGAAGATCCAAGTTTCGAACTTTCTGCAATGCGAAACACCGAAACTCCCACCTGGCCGAAACTAAGTAACGAAACACACGAAACAAGAGAAGCAACGGTAATAATAAGTTTTAATTCGGTGCTGATACCAAGATTACGAAATCGGGGTCGAATCGAACGAGTTCGAGACTAACGAATAACATATGCTCTGACCTGAGGATTCCAAATTTAAATTTGTTTTTCTGAGTTGGATTCTGAAGTGTTCTGGAGTTGCATTTGGGGTTGCATTGTAGAATTTTAATTCAGTGTTTCCAAACCAATTGTAAGACAGAATGTTAAAAAAAAAAGGAAGAAAATTGCAGCAATAGCAAGAAAAGCATTTAAAAATGCCATTGTCTGACCGTCAGTGTTTTCCTCGTACTTTTCCAACACCCTGTATACACACTTCTCTCCTCCCCTACGTGTTTGCCTTCCCTCCCCCGCCCCAGCGCCTCTCAATTCTCACTCAGCACGTTTCTCTCCTGCTCGTTGTGTCCTCCTCGTCTCCCTTTTTATTCCTACCGATCCCTTTGTCCTTCTCTCTCAACACTGTTCACTGTCGCGTCTCTTTCTAATTCCCGCATTTACACGACACTCTATCCTTGTTTCTCTGCTGGTCGCTCTTCAGGTCTCTCCCTTTCTCTTCTCGTCTCTCTCTTTTTGCTTCTAGTCTCCTCACCCTGTCTCTCCCTTTGTCCCACTCGCTTCACCCTGGAAACTGGTCGAATGAGGACGACCAGCCGACGAGAGGAACGGAAATATTGTTTACTGGTCGAGAGGGGCGGGAGGGACTGGCCAACGGAAAACAAACACCGAGAACCGCAGATGTTTTTCTGAAAATTTTTCGACAACAGTATCACTCAAACGTCACTCTCTATCACTCTCCTAATTCATTCACATTAAATAAGAAGTTTTTAATTTTGCGACAGTAAGTTCATACATCCTGTAAATAGTCGATTTCTTTAGCCCCTTAAACCACTCTTCTAATTCGTTCAATCTTTAAATAGAAAACTTTTGGTTTCGTGACAGGCATTATACTGAGGAGGGAAGTTCATTTTGTTGGGGGTGGTATAAATTCATATATCCTGTGTAAATAGTCCATTTCTTTAACCCCTGAAAACCACTGTTCTAATTCGTTCAATTTTTAAATAGAAAACTTTTGGTTTCGTGACAGGCATTATACTGAGGAGGGTAGTTCATTTTGTTGGGGGTGGTATAAATTCATATATCCTGTGTAAATAGTCCATTTCTTTAACCCCTGAAAACCACTGTTCTAAATCGTTCAATTTTTAAATAGAAAACTTTTGGTTTCGTGACAGACGTTATACTGAGGAGGGTGGTTCATTTTGTTGGGGGTGGTATAAATTCATATATCCTGTGTAAATAGTCCATTTCTTTAACCCCTGAAAACCACTGTTCTAATTCGTTCAATTTTTAAATAGAAAACTTTTGGTTTCGTGACAGGCATTATACTGAGGAGGGTAGTTCATTTTGTTGGGGGTGGTATAAATTCATATATCCTGTGTAAATAGTCCATTTCTTTAACCCCTGAAAACCACTGTTCTAATTCGTTCAATTTTTAAATAGAAAACTTTTGGTTTCGTGACAGACGTTATACTGAGGAGGGTAGTTCATTTTGTTGGGGGTGGTAAATTCATATATCCTGCGTAAATAGTCCATTTCTTTCACCCCTTAAACCACTCTTCTAATTCGTTCAGTTTTTAAATAGACTTTATTTTATAGAGGGTAGTTTATGTTCCGAGGATTATTAAATTTATATCTCTGCCTCTACAAAGTCCATTTCTTTAACTCCTCAAGTCACGCAACAGTTTCTCTGAACACGATTCAAGAATTGCAATTTTTATAAATGTTTTAATATTGTTTGTCACGAGGGGTGGTTTCGGCTTTGAGGGCAGCACGTCAGCGTAAACATGTTTTCCAAGTCTATTTTTTAGTGCCGTTGATTGAAAGGGGTTGCTGGGGAGGGGTGCAGTCGGTAGAAAATAAACAGAGGAGTCGCTGAAATTTTTCTGGGTGTTTCGACCACCCTCTAACTCCTTCAAGCCAGTAAAAACATTTTAAATATCAAATTACCTTTCTGGCCTGTACATATGCTATACACATTAGTCCGAAACCCTACAATTATTTTCTGAAGTCGAATTTACGAATAAAAAATTTATATATATATAAAAAGCTTTTTAAAAGCCACGCTTATATTAAAATGCACTAAAAAAGGAGAAAATAATTTTTTTATACATCAGTGACTATAAATAAAAGCGTGGAGCGCTAAACTATATTGACGTAATCTTCGTGGGCGGTCCACGCTTTTTATTCTATTTAGTCACTAATGTCTAGAAAAATTATTTTCTCCTTTTTAGTGCATTTTAATATAAGCGTGGTTTTTAAAAAGTTTTTTTTTCATATATTATTTTATTTTCTACCACCTAGTCTTTTTTAAATGGAACGCAAGATATAGTAATACTGGTACGAAATAGTAAGATACAGAAACGCAAGATATGGAAATACGCGAGATAAAATGAGGGGATGACTCCGAGAGACGACGTCTCTTGATGGAGTCCGAAATTGTCCGAAATCGAAATGAATGAACGGGACACCACACTGACTGAGCTCCTGCGGTGCGAAATGGGTCAGTGGAGTGGGGATGAGTCGGAGTGGGAACACGTAGTGGAGTAGGGAGCACTGGCGCACGGAGTGGGGATCGCTGAACGCGATGACGTATTACCGAGCGTCGCGCGACGAGGTGTGACGGTTAATAGTAAAAATTCTTTTCTCCTCAACGCACAGTTTTTTTTGGAATTTGTTTTTTAATATTGCATTGTCATCCAGTTCTGAGCTATGTTTAAAGTTTCAAGTCTTTAGCTCATCGGGAAGTGGTTTAAAATTCAGTTACAAGATTTGACGCATACAACGACAACTCGGCAAGCTAATATAAGCGTGGTAATAATAATAAAGTAGTTCAACAGCGACTTCTATTTTGACTGACAATGGGGTGAAACGGATAAAGGGAAAAGCGGAAAATCGCGGTACCTTTTTCAAACTCGATGAAAGACAGAATGGCGGTACAGAGGGTGTAATACATCGACACAAAAGAGCATGAATTGTGTGTAGAATGTGGAATCGCAATGCGTGAAAAGGTGCGGGATAAATTTTCGAAGGTCGTAACGGAGTTTCGCATCCCTCTGAATCGAGTTTCGGCTGGAAAATAATTTCCGTCGATTTCCGTTCATTTCGAAAAGTGGATTGAAGAATATTGAAAAATGATTATCTCTTCCGGGTGGGGCGATGAAAATTCGTTCGAGGGGGTGGCTCTATGAAATATCGTGATAAATACAACGCGCTGACGAAGAAGCACACACCGGCACACGCGTGGCGCACAGGTACAAGGTTTTTCAAGCGATAAAAATTGTTTTACAATACTGCGCCGCGTCACGTGCAGCGGCTGGGAAACAAGGGAAGCGAAATGCAAAACACACTCGGCACGAGCGAACGCAAACACAGCAGGTAATCGTTTAAGCCAGTCCACCCCCCCCCCCCACCTCCCCGCAGGTGTTATTTCAATGGACTTGTTTTCAGATTATTATTCATCAACAATGCCGATTCATCAAAAGTTTTATCAACCGATTTATTTACTCCACGCCGATCCTATGGAATCATTAGGAATCAATGGGATTCTGACCGAGATTGTTCGACTATTTCGTGACATTGTTTGCTGTTATTCTACGGTATCGTATTTTTAGAAAAATGGAGGTTGCCGTTGGAGATTGACCCATTCGAGTACCAAGGAAAAATCTGTAAAAAAAAAGTGTATTTTTATATGAATTTTAACTTTGAAAAAGCTAAACGATGAAATAAATTCATTTTCATTGATCTTCATTGATCACTGAACTTCTCTGAACTCTTTAACGAATGCAGAAGTAGATCACGTGGTTTGTGACAGTGATGATCGTTTTCTGTTTCAAAGAATAAATTCAGTGTAAAGTTTGATTTTTATCATGTTCGGGGGGTTTGACTACGCCTTTGATTTTCGATAGTAACATGATAACGGTTGCGCCGGGCAGGGAGGCTGACAAATCGAATATTCAGTATAGTATCATCCAAATGACCCAATTACAAGTTGCGGAGCCCACTGCAAACTCTACGTCCACCGGAAATGGAGTATGCAAGTTAGACCGTTCCACTCGATGCACCTTACGGCTACGTAAACGTTTTACATGAACTGGCTGATAGTCTAAACACAGTTATACTGATTTTCTATGCTGGCAGACTCGCGTAATTATAGTCTCCGCTACAGAAACTCCAGAAATACTCTCTCCACGTCTAAACAGAAATTTATTTATCAAATACTACAATAAGAATTTAACCCTTTGCAACTCGGAGATATTTTAACTCGAAGATTAAACATTTCTTCCGACCTAGAATAATATATCCATTGATTTTCTAATCACCCATGAGTTTTTAAATTTTATGGATTAGTATATGATTGATTAGGTATCTACATATTTAATCATGTAAACAATACTTTCAACAATGGTACAGCAGTTTGTCGTGGCTCCTCACAGTCGCCATTCGAGTGCTAAGGGTTAATACAGGAAACTGATTTCTGTCTTTCTGAATTTTATTAATATATTTGCACAAACTGTACTTCAATAATAATCGCAAGGTCAAGCAAATTGATACTTCGAAAAATTTATTTAACAGTTGCACTCACTTGAATAATTTTATTTCTTTTCGTAACACCGCGAAAGAGTCAGAATTTAATATAACGACGCTGAAGCTAATGGATTATCGGGACGGGAGTTATTATAATATTAATTCTAGAAAGTAGCATACACTGCAAACGAATTTTCCATATTGTTTGAGTTCCCGAAACTCCAGGGCTCCGACTTTAAGAAGAAAACTACTTCAACAAATAATTCAGTGCTCTGGAAAGCTGACTTCAAACTTCGGCTTATCAAAGGTGGAAGTTTGCTAATTAAAGACCGTCTAAAAGTTGGCGTGGGCTACAAAGAATCAATTAACAGAGATTCGTCGTTTCTATGAATTTATTCAAAATAGTATTTTGTTTTAAACACAATGTCGCCTGCTTCTGTTTCTTACTAAAATTAGACATATTTAAGTACTAGTGGGCTGGTGCTTTGATAATTAACCACATAATGTATCTCCTACTCCGATCAAAATAACCTGCGTCAACAGACACAGCATGTTTGATGGCAAGCACTAATTACGCACTTTGAGGCATCTCTGACGCAGATGTTAATGCACGCTTTCATCTCTACAGAACTCCCCAGCATTTCCCTACAGTTGCAAATAGATTATTAATTCGAATCCTTCTTAATCAGGATCTGGAAGTAAATCATCAAATATTGGGTTGGCAAGAAAGTAATTTCTGTATTTTAAGGTGAAATAAAACCGAATTTCTTTATATAAACGATGAACTTTAATCACCAAAGGGGTAAACTTTACTTTACCGGACTCAAAATTAGTACCTTTCTCCGACGAATTATGATGTATTTGGTATGTAATTATTATGTAGATTTGTACCCGGCGCGGATGCAGATCGAAGTTTCGATCCTGTAGGATCGATGGTTCAGGAGTTATGCTTGCTTAAAGTTGAGCAATCTGCAGTGTTTTTGGTTTGTAGTGACGACCGCGAGCCGCTTACCTTGCCACCCCTCCCTCGATCTAATCCTAACCAATTCAGTAAGCGGCGTGCGTCCGTCACTACAAACCAATATGCCGGTGCCCTTACCTGTCAAGAAACTGGAAATATGCTCAACTTTAAGCGACCATAACTCCTCAACTATTGATCTTAGAGGTTCGAAACTTCGATGTGCATCCGCGCCGAGTACAAATCTACTGGATTACATACCAAATATGTACATCATAATTCGTAGGAGAAAGGCACAAAGGGCCTAGCCGATTAAGATGGTCAAAACTGCCCTTAGAGCTTTTTCAATGGCTATTGAACCATTCGAAAGCTGGCCAAGAAAAACCCCTCTGAGTAAAATTTCAGCCCTCTCTAGCTTGCCCGTGAGGGTAGTTACAGGGTAAAATAGATTTTGCGCTTTTCGGCGCATTTTCCGGTCTAAAATGCGTTCTAAAATTCTGAAAAAAATGTGACACATTCCTGATCCTAAGGCGCATTTTTGAGAATTTTTTCAGATTTTTTTGTTTCAAACTGTGGTCGTAAAAAATGAAAAACCTCAAAAAAATCGGAAAAATATTTTTTTCTCAAAAATATGAAAACATGCCATTCTACTGTTTGGCTCCCTGATAAAGTACTATAACAGGCAATGTTGTCAATTTTTTTCACATTTTTTGTTCGGCTGCATCATTGTCAAAAACAATAAAAACCGAATTTTTTCGACGTTTTTGCTGTGAGGAGGAAAGTTACACTGGTTGGCTTTACCGTGGGCGTATATTAAGTAATTTTTAGCGTTATTACACTGAAACAAGCAATTATTTTACCTAAAAAATGTGATTTGAGAGAAAGCAAAATTGTATTCTGTGCGATATATACCTGAATGTTCGCAACGCTTACAACATCGCCGGTTGGCACAGCGGTTAAGGCGTCCTAACAGCAATGACCTTTCTCTCAGATCAAAACTAGTCTATAATATGTCTCTCCCTAAGAGAGATATCGAAGATAAATACTACAAAAACACCAAAATATATTGGTGGCTAAAAAGCGAGTAAATAATAAGACTGATGCAGGCTGCGACAGCTAAAGTTTGTTACTAAATATATATAAATAAGATAATCTAGATCTAGATAGCAACATCTTTAGTATACCATATATAGATATCAAAAAGTACAAGATTGAACGAATGAATGAATGAGTATGTAAATAATAGTGTGCAAGTGGTAGTCAGATAAGTTATCCGCATTGTTCTGTATATATGTATATATCCCGCAACCCAATACATAGAGGTTAAGAAATTAAAATTCCGTCTTTTTCCTGTTATCTTTTTTTTTACGGAAGAATTAGAATGCGCAAAAAAAAGAATCCAGAATTATGGATAATGCTAAAAAATAGTTATAGTTATGTATAAGACCAGCCTTTAAGACATAGAATAAGTTAAAGTGGTTGTGAGCGTTAAATTATATTGACCATTCAACTCGTTTATATATTTTTTTTGTCTCCGATATGTGTTGTAGTATATTCTCTACATGTAACAATGTGCAATCTTGTTTATCATTGTTTCCTGAATAAAGCTTTTTTAAAAAAAAGAAAAAAATAAGGCGTCCGACTACGGAGCGGATACTATGGGGTTCGAATCCTGTCGATAGCAGTTTTTTTCCATACGTCAAATTTCATTTTTTCAATTTCTTATTATGTATGTAGTTTACTCATATGAGTTTAACAATATTTTTTTAATGTTTTAAAAATATTCAGGTAACATTTTTAAGCAAAATACATACAAAAATAGTTTTGGATCATAAAAAGTATTATAAAACTCCAGCATAATGCATGTACCGTCGACGGTCAACTCTGGTCTCAGTGCCTATAAAATCCCGCATTCTCCCCACAATTATAAATGATAAGTCTATTTCTATCAACTCCATACAAATATTTACTTTTATGAGAAATAAATAATTCTGTAATTAACAGGTCACGTAAAAACAGCAGCTAATTGGCTAACAATGACAACTCGGAAGAACAGCTGCTATATATACTTCTTTCTATTTTACCCGTTTCTGCAAATTCCGAAAGGCCTAGAAACTATATTCATGATTTTTAATGTTAAAAATGTTAAACAGGACCGCCATGATGAACATATACAATTAGAGAATCAAGGAAATAATAGATACTCCAAAACTATTTTTGTACGTATTTTACTTAAAAATATTACTTAAATATTTTTAAAACATTAAAAAAATATTGTTAAACTCACATGAATAAACCACATAATAAGAAATTGGAAAAATATAGTTTGATGTACGGAAAATACGCGCAGCTTTTGTTAAGGGAAATAATAACCACCCTCCCAAAAAGCTAAGATTCCTTGCGGGCCAGTTTTCACGACGGTCATTGTATTCTTCGTCGCTGATTATTGCGCGACCAGAATCATAAACTAATATAAACGTGGTAAAAATTAACTACCACTGTACCTCCTATGTACTGTCACATTGTCCTTTCCCGTTCGGTTTGAAGGCCAGGGAAAACGGTCAACTCCAGGTTTCTATAGGCACTGAGACCAGAGTTGACCGTCGACGGTACATGCATTATGCTGGAGTTTTATAATACTTTTTATGATCCAAAACTATTTTTGTATGTATTTTGCTTAAAAATGTTACTTGAATGTTTTTAAAACATTAAAAAAATATTGTTAAACTCATATGAGTAAACTACATACATAATAAGAAATTGAAAAAATGAAGTTTGACGTATGGAAAAAAAACTGCTATCGACAGGATTCGAACCCCAGAGTATCCGCTCCGTAGTCGGACGCCTTATTTTTTTTTTTTTTTAAAAGCTTTATTCAGGAAACAATGATAAACAAGATTGCACATTGTTACATGTAGAGAATATACTACAACACATATCGGAGACAAAAAGAATATATAAACGAGTTGAATGGTCAATATAATTTAACGCTCACAACCACTTTAACTTATTCTATGTCTTAAAGGCTGGTCTTATACATAACTATAACTATTTTTTAGCATTATCCATAATTCTGGATTCTTTTTTTTGCGCATTCTAATTCTTCCGTAAAAAAAAAAGATAACAGGAAAAAGACGGAATTTTAATTTCTTAACCTCTATGTATCGGGTTGCGGGATATATACATATATACAGAACAATGCGGATAACTTATCTGACTACCACTTGCACACTATTATTTACATACTCATTCATTCATTCATTCAATCTTGTACTTTTTGATATCTATATATGGTATACTAAAGATGTTGCTAACTATATCTACATTATCTTATTTATATATATTTAGTAACAAACTTTAGCTGTCGCAGCCTGCATCAGTCTTATTATTTACTCGCTTTTTAGCCACCAATATATTTTGGTGTTTTTGTAGTATTTATCTTCGATATCTCTCTTAGGGAGAGACATATTATAGACTAGTTTTGATCTGAGAGAAAGGTCATTGCTGTTAGGACGCCTTAACCGCTGTGCCAACCGGCGATGTTGTAAGCGTTGCGAACATTCAGGTATATATCGCACAGAATACAATTTTGCTTTCTCTCAAATCACATTTTTTAGGTAAAATAATTGCTTGTTTCAGTGTAATAACGCTAAAAATTACTTAATATACGCCCACGGTAAAGCCAACAAGTGTAACTTTCCTCCTCACAGCAAAAACGTCGAAAAATTCGGTTTTTATTGTTTTTGACAATGATGCAGCCGAACAAAAAATGTGAAAAAAATTGACAACATTGCCTGTTATAGTACTTTATCAGGGAGCCAAACAGTAGAATGGCATGTTTTCATATTTTTGAGAAAAAAATATTTTTCCGATTTTTTTGAGGTTTTTCATTTTTTACGACCACAGTTTGAAACAAAAAAATCTGAAAAAATTCTCAAAAATGCGCCTTAGGATCAGGAATGTGTCACATTTTTTTTCAGAATTTTAGAACGCATTTTAGACTGGAAAATGCGCCGAAAAGCGCAAAATCTATTTTACCCTGTAACTACCCTCACGGGCAAGCTAGAGAGGGCTGAAATTTTACTCAGAGGGGTTTTTCTTGGGCAGCTTTCGAATGGTTCAATAGCCATTGAAAAAGCTCTAAGGGCAGTTTTGACCATCTTAATCGGCTAGGCCAGGGGTCGGCAACCTTTTGAGTCGGAAGAGTCAAAAATTACAATTTACAAAATTTCAAAGTTTTTAGAGAGCCACAACATTTTTTCTTGCCAACAATAAATAGTACTCGCATAAATAAAGTTTTTTGATAAAAAAAACTAATCTATTTATTCATAAGAAAAAATATCTGTTTATTCATATATAAGTAGTGTTTTTCACAACAAATTAGATAATATATATGTATGTATATTGTATTATATATATCTACATACATAACTTTGAGAAGATAATTCGCTTCTAACTCTTTTACTTGAAACAACAAACTATACGTCACAGCCAAAGCACTGGTGAAGACGGCAAAATGTCTCTTGCGTCGAAAGCGAATTAAAAGCTACATAGAAATATCCGACGACGGCGTCATTCGAGAGCTTCCGACGGACTGACGACAGTGACGACTCGTGTCACGGGGGAAGGGTGCGGTGAAAAGCGAGTACAAGTGGCTGAGAGATAGAATCGGTGCCTAATCCTCGTTAATCAGTTCAGAACGATTTTTAAATGTTTTTTTTTATAAAATAAATAATATTTGTGTATGGAACTAAAGAGCCGCAGCTTCACATCCAAAGAGCCGCAGGTTGCCGACCCCTGGGCTAGGCCCTTTAGAGTCCGGTAAAGTAAAGAGCACACAGCCCAATAAAATATTTTCTTATTTATTCTACTTTGCAAAAGATCATCGAACAAAAGGGAAAATATCTCATTCATTAAAGTTCATGGCTAGAATAAAAAACTTGGGCTCTATTTCACCTTAAAATACCGAAATTACTTTCTTGCCAACCCAATAAATAGTTATTCGGTTTGTTGGACTTTTTCATGCATGCTTTATGTTCTTAAGAAAGGAACGCAGCTTTTTCTATTTAAGCAGTGCAATAAAATGGACAATGTCTGCTCCCAATACAAGCCGGAAACTGTTCGGAATTGTAAATCTCTTGACGCAAAGCATATATTTGACATGAATCATATTTGATAGGAAGCATTAAGATGTTAAACGTCCAACAATGTTGTACGAACAATAATCAAGTTGTTCAAATACTTCAACTGAAGATTAAATATCAGATAATGCTGAATTTGTTCAGTAAAGCTAACATTGCTACCGAGTCTGCGTGTAATCAGAAATTAATTCAGAATTGCTTGTACGTAGCTTCGAGAATAAAAAATAATTCGAATGGTCTTTTCATCGTTTTATTTACAAGAACGCTTTACTCGAAACGCGAAGCTGAGGGTCTGTTTGCGAAAAATGCTGCGACTTCTTCCCGTTCCTCCTTTTACCGGTCGAACAACATTCTTTTTTATTTTACTCCCTATCCCGTGGAAATATCACGGGTCAAGGTGTTCCCGGGGAAAAGTAAAGAAATGGGAAGAGTTTCGAGAGGGAACTACATCGACGGAAAAGGTTCTACAACGCGGGGAAAAAAAATAAGGTTGTGTACGCAATAAAATTGCAAGATCTCTAGTGGCTCTTCTCCATTTTGTGTTCTCGCAATTCGCTTGGACGTGCAGTCGCGGAAATATTGGCGACTATTCAATTTGGTATCGCGCACAATCGCGTAAATATTTAAATAAAACGTAATACAGTTTAATTGCGAATCCGTAACCTTGAGAAGGATGAACAATTGTTTCGATGATTTCACGAATTTATTGAAAAATTTTTGTTGTCGAAGTGAACAATATATCATTTTTAACGTGTATAACTAGAAGAAAAACATTTAATTAATTTAATGCTATTGTACTACGTACTCTTAAATCGTGAAGATTATTGTAAAAGGAAATATATAAATACAGTGGGTGTGAAAAGTATTCGTACGCCCTTTAAATAGAATAACGTTTTTATAATTTTACCAAACGACCTGATTTTTTACAATCAATTAGAAGCATTGGTTCACGAAATGATATGCAAAAAAGATTTTCCAAAAATTATAGTTTACAAGGTTACATGCAAAGATAAAACAGACATTTTTTCAAACTTTTTTTATTTGGGCCCTTAATGAAAATTTGAAATATGTTTTGTAGATCTATGTTAGTTATACACATACTGAAAATTTCATCGAAATCGATTGACTATCATTTAATAAAAATAAAATATCATTTTCATTAGTCAAGGTATTGTAGATTTTGGTAAAATGTTACCGGAAAAACAATATTTGTAAATATTAATAAACAAAGTGGACCAAGACAGGATAAAATGATATGGAGTAAAATGAAATAATTGGGATTCAGATCGCCCGCGTCTTGCCAACAGAACACTATCCGAATTAAAAGTTCCCAGAGGGGCAAAGAGGCGAAAGTAAGTCTCGACAGAAGTTCCGAGCAGAGGATAAACTCGCTCTGGAAGAATTTCAGTGCAGCTGTCGTCGGAAATGTCGCGTTAGCCTATGCAGCGAAAAATATTGGGAAAATATTCAAGGCGCGCGAGCCGATGAATGCGAGGACGACGCTTCTGTAAAATTCTATGCATCCCTAAGCGAGAGTCGCCTCCGTCGGCACTGACTTTTCTGGGGATGAACGTTGTGTGCTAAAAGCAACTTCACCATTAATGTAGTAAGAAATTCCCATAATTACACAATAATCCCATAGAACAATTTCTCGAAACTAAATAGATCCTTCTTATCACTGTTATTTCAGTTTAGGTAACCCTGCATCTATAGTAACACCTTTATGTTAGTGAAAGAACCCCGCACTAATCATATTTTAGATCTTTCATATGTTGTAGCTTATGATCTACTGAACAAAAGATGTAATGGGCACAAAGCTCAATAATAGACAGTTATCGAGTTATAACACTGTCCAACAAATTTCAACTTTTTAAAAGTATTTCGATTCCCACTATGCGATTCTTATAGAGTTTTCCGCGCTGATTCCGAATCTGGTTTTAATTTTTTTCCTATACGTCCAGTTTTTGAGAAAATGGAGTTTAAAAAAAAAGACATATTTTTCAACTTTAAACAAATATTGCGATGTTATTATAAAAGATATTGAATTGTTCTTTACAGCAAAAGATTCGGTAGACTTTCCCGAATACAGTGATATCCAATATTAATACATTATGATTGTTTAAACATGTTCAAACAATGATTAAAGACGGAGATGCACCACTTTTGCACCAATTTTTGCGGATATTTTCGAATTTATCTCAAAAAATAAGGGTCCAGCGAAAAATTGAACTGTACCACGCGAAAGAGCAGACTTTTATCTTGAGAAACCCCCCTGTGAAGTTTGCATGGTCGACGTTTTCTTCGAACCAGAAAGCAAAATATCTTCGCCCGACATGAGTTGTCACCAGTGGCGCTCACCACCAGAACGGTCGTTCGCCGCTCCGTATCCCGTCGCTGCGCCGTATCCCGTCCCGAGCGCCACTGGCGGAAACTCATGTCGCGCGAAGATATTTTGCTTTCTGGTTCGAAGAAAACGTCGACCATGCAAACTTCACAGGGGGGTTTCTCAAGATAAAAGTCTGCTCTTTCGCGTGGTACAGTTCAATTTTTCGCTGGACCCTTATTTTTTGAGATAAATTCGAAAATATCCGCAAAAATTGGTGCAAAAGTGGTGCATCTCCGTCTTTAATCATTGTTTAAACATGTTTAAACAATCATAATGTATTAATATTGGATATCACTGTATTCGGGAAAGTCTACAGAATCTTTTGCTGTAAAGAACAATTCAATATCTTTTATAATAACATCGCAATATTTGTTTAAAGTTGAAAAATATGTCTTTTTTTTAAACTCCATTTTCTCAAAAACTGGACGTATAGGAAAAAAATTAAAACCAGATTCGGAATCAGCGCGGAAAACTCTACAAGAATCGCATAGTGGGAATCGAAATACTTTTTGGCTGTTGGACAGTGTAATCAGTCATTTGTTTATTAATCGAAAGATTTGAGTATTCGGCAGCTCGAATTTGTCATGTTTGACTGATTATAACTCGATAACTGTCCATTATTGAGCTTTGTGTCCATTACATCTTTTGTTCAGTAGATCATACAACATATGATAAATCCAACTGATTTTACCGGGATAGATTTTCCATATGATTAGTGCGGGGTTCTTTATACGAGATATAATCCATTGAAGAGTAATTCTCTAGATTAGAAGAACTTCCAAGTTGTGCTGAAATATGAAATCCTAGGGATTTTCTGTTGAAGAGAGTTCTGTACGCAACGAGTTCCCAATATGGCGGTGCGATAACATTTTCCCTGCAGAATGGCACGTTCAATTAAAAAACTTCCATTTAAGTTGCTCTCGAACTTGCTCGGCCAAGTTTCAGAAAAAGCGAAACAGATCGGACACACTGAAATTACTACTGAGATAGAATTGCAATTCTGCAATCTGGATTACGCATCAAATCCATTACCGTAACCAGGGCAAGATATTATCGAGGCTTTTATTTACATCCTGGTGATAGCTAGTTCCCTTGATCGATCGAGGGGAAGAACTTTCATCGACATCATGCCAGCCAACATGAAACAGAAAAATCATTATAATTACTGCGATAAGGTAGAGTGGGGTTTTTTCGTTTCAGACGGTTGTTAATTTTTTCAAGGTTCATTCTCAAGTTACACATATAGTTACTTTTTAAGTGTTACAGTTGGCGCGGCTCAAAAAACCATTTAACAAATTACTGTAATATCAACGGCACACTTTCAATTCAAAGTACCATAAATCCGCGATGAAAAATAGCAGGTCAATTTTTAAGGGCTCGTTGTAAAGGGCAGATTTCTCTCTACAAAATTTGTTGAACTTAGTACAGTCGTTTGAATTTGCAACTTCAATCTCCCACACTTTTCATGACAGAAAAGAGACTGAAGAAAAAACCGAAATTTAGTAATGTGACAGAATTCGTTCTGTAAAATTAGCACAGGCGGAATATCCGATTTTTTAAACAAAAAGTTGCAAAGGGTGCAGAGATTGGCCGAGTCCTTCAGTCAGTGTCCCTTTAATTTCGTAGAGTAGTGTATTTCGACTCCCATTTTTCTTCCGGCTGTTCACGGACGTCCAGTTCGATCCCAGAGGAAGGTTCACGAGCGGAGAAGCTCGTGAACGAGTAACGAGATATCGAAACGCGATTCAACGGACACGGCCTCGCGCACCACTTGGCGTTCCGCCCGTGAAAATAAACGCATCTCGACCGAAGCGGACCCTTCCTTTCGACATTCCAATCTCGACGAACCTTAGACTATACATACCTGACCAGCTATGTACCTCCATAGACACGGAGAATCTATAATTTCCATCCGATTCTAATCCCTCGTTGTCCCTCTAATATCTTGCCCGTCTATTAATATCGCGTACCTTTGAAGCCGTCATCCATCAAGTTTCTAATTTAAGTTCCTCTTCAGCCCACGTCTGAAAATCCGAGGACCTTTGAATCAGATTCCTCTCTTCCAGGATTATGGATTGCTACACCCTGTAATTTAATCTTCTTGGGCCCCGTGTGAAAGAGGAGAGCAGGTATAATACAAAGCTCCCACTCGCTTAGCATACACGCTACCTCGGATTAACACTTGCACTGTTCATTAAGGGGGAACTATACCCTCGATTTGTAACTAGAAAATAACTATTTATCAATGTTATAAACATCTGTGCAAAAAAAAAGTTTGGTAACATTGATAAACACGCAACTGCCTAATGAACACGAGATGGAGTTGCTTGCTATTTCTATATTCTATTCAGCTCGTCGCGAATAGCCGCTATACAGGGCAGGTGGCACTAATATTAGTGCCACCGATGAGAATATCTACCTCGTCTGTGTCAGTTTTGCTATGATTCCACGTTGACAGCAGTGCAGCAGTGAAATGTTGCACAATATCACAGCACTGATTGACAGTCCTCCTGACTAGGCGCCATCTCGTCTAAACGAACTAAACTAAAATTGGCTCTAGACTGGCTCTGCATCCGGGAGGACCTCTGTCTTCATGGGGAAATCTATGCTAATGTGAACGAAATCACGCGCCTGGATTTTTTGACCTTATACGAGCATATTTTGAGCTGCACAAAGGTTCATTTGATAGAGGAAGGTTCATTGCAAGGCGCTCTTCTCGCCATATCAGTCAAAAAAGTCTCTTTGAGACAGAAAAATACATTGAAATCTGCGGTTATTTTTCTAGATTTTTTCTCTACTTTGGGCACTCATATTATTAGATATAAACATAATCTCGTTAAATCATGAGAAGACCGCCCTGTATTTAACCTTCCTCTACAGAATGAGTCCTCACCCAGCTCAAAATATGCTCAAATAACGACAAAAAATCCAGGCGCGCAAACCCATGTTTCGACCAAAAATCTAGTAAGATTCTAGTTATTTTCTAGTTACAATCCGAGGGTATAGTTCCCCCTTAAGGGGGTAGTCTACCCTCGATTTGTAACTAGAAAGGAACTAGAATCTTACTAGATTTTGGGTCGAAAATATGGGTTTGCCTCCAGACGTTGATTGACCTTATTAGAACAAATTGTGGGCTGTGTGAGGGCTCATTCGAAAGAGGAAGGTTAGACGCAGCGCGCTTTTCTCACGAGGTTAACGAGATTATGTTTATATCTAATAATATGATGGCCCAAAGTCGAGAAAAAATCTAGGAAAAAATCCCGCAGATTTCAATGCATTTTCTGTCTCTAATAGACTTTTTTGGCTTATGAGATGAGAAAGGCGCGCTGCGTTGAACCTTCCTCTTTCGAATGAGCCCTCACACAGCCCACAATTTGTTCTAATAGGGTCAATCAACGTCTGGGCGCAGATCCATGTTTCGACCCATTTTTCTAGTAAGATTCTAGTTATTTGCTAGATATTTGCTATTTACTACCAGATTTTCGATCGAAAAAGTGGGTCTGCGCGCTGTCGGTTTTTGTCCTTATTTGAGCAAAGTTTGGGCTGTGTGAGGGCTCATTCTAAAGAGGAAGGTTCAACGCGCTGCGCCCTGGTCATCTCATAAGTCATAAAGTCTTTTGGAGACAGAAAAATGCATTGAAATGTGCTAGTTTTTTCTCTAGATTTTTTCTCTACTTTGGGCCCTCATATTATTAGTTATAAACATAATCTCGTTAACCTCGTAACCAGGGCGCAGTGTGTTTAACCTTCCTCTTTCGAATGAGCCCTCATCCAGCCCACAATTAGCTCAAATAAGGACGAAAACCGACAGCGCGCAAACCCATGTTTCGAGCCATTTTTCTAGTAAAATTCTAGTAATTTTCTAGTTACAAATAGAGCCTATACTATCCCCTTAAGGCTGCTTCATGATCATGAATTGAAGTTGCAATTGATAATGGCAATTCGGCAACAGCGCCAGTTGGTTCGTACTACTCAATCGTAGCCGGATAAGATTCCAGAAACTTAAAATTGCTGACTTCAGAATCTTGTTTATTCGAAGGAAAAACAGATTTACGCGAAGCCAAACAATTCTCGCAATAACACCGGCGCGTACAAGTTCGCCGATTCCCGTTTAATATCCTGTGTAGAAGTTATTAAAGCCAGTCCGTAAGCCGATTAAGTCGTTTTACGGTCGGCAACTGACATTCAGCTGGTACGAAAAAGCTCGTGAAGGATCCGCCATTGCACCCCCGGCCGCGGTAAATTAAATCCTTGCACAGGAAGCTCCTCGAGGAAGGAAAAAACCTTCGTTTCCATTCCAGAACGGTGCTCGATCCTTTGTCAGAAAGCTAATCGTCCAAAGAAATCAACACTTACTTTTTTTAACGAAGGCATTGGCACTATACATACACTTCTGCAGTTCTATATTTAACATGTTTCTTTTTTTTTTACATATTAGCGAGTAAAGAATGAACATCCAGAGAAATTGTGTAATATTTTCTAGAGGAACATTAACAAATTGTTGAAAGAAATACAGTAAATGGGTGCCCGGGTACCCGGTTAGCTACACAAGGGTTAACTTGAGAAAAATATTCTGATAAAAACTTGTTTATTCCAGTTGATAATTGTTGTCCATTTTCAGAAGCTGCCTCTGCAGACGTGGCTGGCAGCAAGACGAGCAGCGAAGCAGCCGAGGTGTTCCACGGGGCGAAGTTCTCCCCGTCGGCGACGACGGCGGCGACGCCGAGCACGGCCGCGACGACGACAGCGTCGTCCCCGTCGGGCGTCGATGCCAGAATGGTCGCTTCCACGCATAATCTCGACGACCTTGGCGTGAGCCATCCAGCGAGCGCGAACGGCGACCGTCAACAGCAGCAGGAGAAGCACGGTCACACCTACAGATCGGCTCAAACGGCCCAGGACAAGCGTAGCAGGCTGAGCAACGTGATCAACAATCTCAGGAAAAAGGTCCCCGACACGCGGAACGGGGACACGGCTAGAAAAGAGGAGGACGACCGGAACAGCGTGGAGAGGAACCTCGAGACGCTGGAGAAGTATGTGATGACGGTGCTGAACGGCGTGATCAAAGACGAAGAGGAGAATGACGTGGGGCAGAAGAAGGAAGTGGACAAAGACGTAGAGCAGGAGAAATTGGCCGAGGATCACGAGGACGAGGACTCGAAGGGTCCCGGAGCCAAGTTCGAGCCTTCGAAGCCAAACGAGAGCAGAACGGAGACTGCTGTTTTGCTGTTGGAGCAGTCTGAGGCGTCTGAGAACGTTGTAGGAGGCAATGCTGGTAAAGAGCCCTGTCTGGAGTATCAGAAGTCGAATGATAAAGACGAAGGCCCCCAACAATTGGAGGATTCTGTAGAGGTTAAACCTAGTGAGACGGAGGAAGGAATTGTGTCGTGTAATGCAGGTAACGTCGACGAGGAGGATGCGTGTAAAGACAGTAAGTGTTCTTCCAAAGAAGCAAAGTCTGAGGCCTCGGAGGCTGCGAAGAACGAGGTCCAAGAAGAGGAGAAGAAGCAGAACCGTTCGCTGGGGACGATCATCATGGAGAGGTTAAGCGATCATCAGGTGGATGAGAAGACCAGCACGGAATCTGTCAAGGAGGACCCTAGGGAATTCGTCTCGGAGAACGTGGAGCTCAGGAACGTTTGTAGGGACCTCCTGAACGATCTTCTGAGCGGCATCAATCAATTGATCGACGAGAACTGTCAGGAGAAGGAGGACAAGAAGCCGGAGAATAGTTCCGAGGAGTCCAGAAGCTCGAGGAACCCGGATCTCGTCATGACGAGCCTTCACTGTAGTTTGCCTCTAGACAAAGTAGCCTCTGTGCTCCAGAATTGCCAGACGAGTGACTCGGCAGGTCCTCAGTTGCCACCATCACCTTCTTCATCGTCTTCTTCTTCTCAGGGAACCAAGTTTTCTTTCAAACCTCCATCGCCCACTGTCAGACACCTCTGTCTTTACTGCGACCGAAAGTTTCTTTCCATATCTCTGAGGCAAAGACACACTGAGAGGGTCCACCAGCAGGGCGGAGGCAGGAGGTCGGAAAGAAACTCGAGGAGACCCTCGCAGAACTGCCAGTACTGCTCCGACAAGTGTGCTGAGAGTCTGGAGGGACTTTTTCAGCACATGGTGGGTAACCATGGGGATAAATACCATGCCTGTGTTCAATGTTCCACGAGGTACCCCAACAGGGAAACTCTGGTGTGCCACATCAGCGAGAACCATGGGGGGAACGTGGACAGGAACCTTCAGACTCAGGTGAGTTCCCTCCTTTTATTTCATGTATATAGTTCCCTCCTTATGTCAATGCCTGTACCTGTATATTAGAGTCGATTGAATACAAATTTCATTTTAAAAGTGACTGTATTTCTTGCGTTTCTCCTCAGGAAAAAATGAAGGAGCCCGCCCCCATCAAGGAGCTGGTTACCCAGAGCACCAGGGACAAGCCGGAGTCCCTAAGCCCCAAAGAGCTCAGACCAGAGGAGCCTGGCCACGAGCACCGAACAGAGTCCATCCTGCTGAAGCCGATAGTCCCGACGAAGGACATCTTCAGCAACCCAGGCAGTCCAGAGTTCGACAGTTCCTTCTACAGCAGCGTCAGCTGCAACATCAGGGAGAACCTTCTTCACCATTTGGACGGCAAGCTGCAAAGCTCCTCGTCGTCGATGGCCACGCCAACGTCCTCTATAGTAGACACGAAACCCCAGCAGCAGCAGCAGCAGCAGACCTTTTACGAGCACAGCATTAACCAGATCCAACTTCCCATAGACATCTCGTTGACTGCTGCGACCCCGGTGTACTCCAAAGAGTACAGCAACGAGGACTACGAGAATTCCAGTGAATATGCTCAGAAGCCTGGCAAGAGCAACAGGTCCCATCCTAGACGGGTGTCCTTTGAAAAGTACAACTTCCCGAGGAAGTACGACGGCAAGGAGCAATGGACCTGCTCGATTAAGGACCTCAGCAAGTTCGATATCTCCACGCAGCTGACCCTCAGGAAGAAGCAGCAGTTGCTGAAGGAGCGGATCACACTGAACAGGTTACGCCAGGTCCCGCTTCTAGAAGTCACCGATATCACTCAGGACGAGAGTCTCACCGCCAGAGAGTCGGAAGAGTCTCAGGAGCTACAAGGGGACAGGAAGAACGCTGAAGAACAGACGTCACATTGCGAGATCGCCAAGTCGAAGGACTTGGAGGTCTGCGAGACGAAATCTTCACCAAGCACTGAGTTTTCTCCTGAGTTTGGCAACTTCCTTAGATTAAGGAAGTGGGACGAAAGGACCTCCAGCGAGGCGGCCAAGAAGCAGGAGGTCGTCTACGCGGAGCTAACTGGGGAGTGGTCCAGGCCCAGGATCTACATCTGTGGTGCTTGCGCTTCCAAACATGTGAGTTACCTTGACATTCTCACAATTTAATTTTATATTCGTTACCAGACTGCGGGTCTTTATGCATTTATGGTATATTCGCGTTTTTAAAATACAAGAAAACATGTGCAGAAACGAACATTAATGACATCTCTCTGTGCTCACCATAAGAAAGTCTGGAGTTGATAAATTGAACCAGTGTGATCATTTTGAGAAAAGTGTTGAGAAGTTTTCTTTTTATAAGCGGTTGATACTTCGCAAAAGTTGGTACTAATTCCAGAAGGGTAGGAAGATATTTAAATTTTAAATGTTTCTGTAATTGATACAGTGGAAATGATGGTTTCTGAACGTCCATGAGTTCAGTAATGTTCTTTTTTAGATTTGGTACATTCACTTCATAAAGTTCTTCGTAAGTATTGAAGTTGGTACTCAAACTGACCGAAACGGCGGGTGGATGTTTGAATTTAAAATGGTCTTGCAATTCCTTCAATGGAAGATTACTGAATTAATTTCCACAGTTAATAGATTGACGTTTTATTCAAATTTATGTAGCCTTCGCTTTCAGATGAAAAGTTTGAATGTTACTTTGATTCAAAAGTATAATCGGCAAGAACTTTTCAAGACTCTTTCAACGAAAATGACCGAATAGCTCAGAAAATGAATATGATGGGAAGATTCGTTTAAGATTGATCTCTTCACGAACGCTTCTATTCACAGTCTTCGTTGGCATTATCGAGTGATTAGTTAATTAATCAACTACTTGATTGACAACTATCGATCGATATCAGGACCAGTGAACGGGCGTCTTCCATTATTGATTGACAATTAGTTGGCATCAAACGAATATCGATCGATCGCTGCTCTCTGTTAACATCGTTTCCGTGTTCAAATGTAATAAGTGTGATTGTATAGGTCGGAGTAATTAATTTCCTTCGGAAACTAGTCTCTTGACATATGATTTATCGATCGCTGTCTCACAAGGAATGATTCCCGGAAATTCGAAAAGTCACTGTAGTGTTTTACCAGACTATTGTGGAGCTAAATATGTATATAAATTAAAAAAGAAAAATTACTAGAGCTATGAAACTTTATTTCAGATATGTTGCACAATTCACAGTGATTGATTGGAGTGTTCGCTGGATGATTGCAGGTCACCTTGAGGGAGATGGAGGAGCACAAAGCCTTGTCCCATCCAAACGTTTGGTGCTCCCACTTCGAGTTCTCCGGTGACCAAAGAGAGCTGTACAAGCACCTGTTCCTGCCAGGGAAAGATGTGCCCACTGCAAAAGCAAAAGCAGCCATCCTGATCGAGAAGGTGTGCACCAAATGCTCCAGGAACTGCAACACCCTACCGGAATTGCACAGGCACATGCTAGAGTGCGGAGGAGACCAGGCATGGTTGCTAGGGCTTTTCGGCAATGGGAAGAAAAAGTGCAAGTGGAGGCCCTTCGGCAGCCGCAGCAGAAGGAGAAGACAAAGAGGGATGAAGAGGAACATACAGAACTCGCAAACACCGAGGGTGACAACACCCAAGGAGAAACAACCGACTGGTCCTAGAGTCAGACCTAGTGACCGTAAGTCCTATTCCCTAAAATGTATGTCTAAAATATTATCTATAACATTATTAAATCGGGAAAATAATATTCTAGTCAGTCGTTTCTTGATGTACAAGGATTTTGAACTGTGGAGATTTTTCCGTTTAAATGAGCACGGTAGAATATCTGAAAATGTCCATGTGAACATGAAATAATTAGAACACTGTTGCTGCAGTGACTATTTATGTTATGAGGTTGACGAAAATGTCTTCCAGTTCTTTTCTCAACGCGGGATAATTTAAAAGCCAATAGTAACCATTGCAAGGGCAGAATAAAGAAGCTGTTCACTTTAATATATTAAATCGAACAACAATTTCGTAAAGTCCATTTTTATACTGGAAACGTGAAAAATTCCATTAAATGTAATTCGAGATAATTAATTAGCCAAACCATTCGAGATGAAATTATTGCAGCTTACTTTCGCAATTTTAAAATACGATATGAAGGTTTCTTTTTCAATGAAAAATGGCCGGCTCCAATTAATTGTAAGATTAAATTTCCGGTGCGGCGTCACGTTTCAAGGGAAATTACACGCACAGGCGCACTGAGGGGGTTCATAAAAAAGCAAATGTAAATATGAATATTCGAGACTGTGGAATTTGTTGCGCCGGTTCAGAAGAGCGTTTAATTACCGCACTAATTAAAACTTTGTTTCATTTAGTCGAATCACTTATCCGACAAGTTTACATCAGCCACGCAATAATTTCATCGACACTGGCTCAGGCGTGTAAATCTATTGATCATGTCTGGATTAATGTTCACTTTTCATTGCGATTAGTTAAAAGAATTTAGAAGAGACGCGGCCCCATTAAGACAATGCAACAGGGCTATTTCATGTAATGCAACAGTTGCCCTCGAGCAATTAAAAATTCAGCAGAACGGAACGGGCATTATGACCGTGCATAATGTATGACATACGTTTTACGTGACTTTTGAATGACGGTCGTTACTTCGGATCACCCCCAGTCATTCTAAATTACTTGATCCTTTTATTATGAAAGCGTTGCCTTGCTTGGAAGTTATTTCTCAAAAGTTGAAAAGGGGTGCCAGCTTCGCGCGAATGAATTTTCTAAAGACAATAAAATGAAAAGAATCTGGATAAATTTATAAATAGTAAATAGTAAAAATGATTTAGAGATATAGCCAGAACTAAATAAAATACATTTACATTCAACTCCACTTTACGTAAAATGTAGTTTATAAAAATTTGTATCCGTGTAAGCCATACATCCGCAAATAGTCTTGACTTCTACTTTAATAATTCGTGGTCGTATGTCACTTTATTTGTAGGTGAAAGTATCCAGAAAATGTTGGCAAACTTACCCCCCAAAAGAGCCACGCGGAAAGTGATGCAGGACAGTGCACTAAGAACACAGGGTAGACTCCGTAATGTAAGTTATAATTTCTATAAACAACTCTACTGTCTCTACCTAATACAAGCTTCCTTCTAAACTTCGTTTAAATGTCGTTAAACTGTTCAAAACGAGTTCCCAAAAGTCTGAAAACGACAACAGTTCGAGGCAGAAAAATCTATTCGTACCAAACAAACTCAACTCTAAATATTTCCAAACAATGATACAATTGAAATATAATGCGTCCAATATTTCCTCCACCCTCTGAACTCTGGACGCATAAACGTTTGAGAATCGCATTGGCAACGATATACTTAAAGCTTGAAGAGAAAATGAGATAAAAGCAAAATCCGCATAATGTACTTTAAAAATTGCATTGGCAGAATGTTCTGTGCTGAAAATTCTAGGAGAATTGCTCCGAGAAAATTAGATAGAAACAAATTCTTTCCTGAACCACTAAGGGGTGGTTTTCCCTTTAAGTGAAGCACGGGGGGCTTTCGCTAGAAGGAAAGTAATAGACGGGGAACACGATCCAGTGTTCAGCGGCAGGCTATCAAGCCGGTGAAGTGGTCGGCGGAAGCTTTCATCGAATGCCAAGAAAATCGGTGAGGAAATGAGCGACGGGGTTTCCCCGAGCCGAAAGTTTACCGACCAGGGCGACGTGTTGTATCTGGCTCTCGAAATTAGGTAAACGAGCCGCAGCTAACCGATGACCCGAATCCGTGCTCTCGCGCACGAAAAAGATGAAACTCGATAATGATAAGGCAATAACGCGGGACCGGCTCCGGCTGGACGACACGGATATAAGTGGAGTATTGATTACCCAACACGGACGTCTATACGTGCACATATACAAGCATGACACGGGGGGAGACACGACACGCCGGTGTGTTGCTCTCGCACAGTCACACAGGACGTGTCTCGTGGTCGTACGGGCAGAGGATGATTTTTTCACTTCCTGGTCACTTGCTGACTACCCTCCCTCCTTCATCATCCTTGCTGAGAGAGTACATTAGCTGCCTTTGTCGGCCTCGGAGAGTTCCTACTGTTAACTGATTGTTTTTGGGACATTGTTTTGGAGTTGGGCTGAACTTTTTTCAAGAAAATTTCCCTGTAAATCGTACTAACTTTCATCGACCTTTAATGAGCACAGCGACCAGTCTGTTTCCTCGCTTATAATGTGTAGCTTTATGTCTCCATATAAAACGTTCGAGGAGTTCATTCACAATAACAACGCTCTAGATGAATTTTTGTCCCGTCGCAAATGATTGACTACTGGAACAATTATCCACTGGTGGAATCCTTTACGTCGGGACTCGTTTAGTAATTTGTCAGTGTCATCTCGAGTCCATTTTCAAAACAAAGTTCATTTTTCAATCATTACGAAACAATTAATAACAGCAGATCATAATGAAATCGAATGACCTGTTCTAAATAGTCCAACCTATTAGGTCCATTCATAAATAACTTCCGATGCAGCTAGGTAGAATCTATCGTTCGTATCGGAAGTTATTTTACTAAAAGCATTCGAGTAGGTTGCACAACGTTCGTATAAATTGCTGAAGCGACCATGCAATTTACAAGATCATCTAAAGACCCTAGCTAGGCCCCATAACCACGCGTAGAAAAGATTCTCAAGGTTGCTAATGCCATGTCAGCGAGCCTCCGATCATTCTCAAGCCCCCATTTAGCTGACACAGTACCACGAAGGCTTTACCTATCTGTACAGGTACAAACGAGGTCGAGACCTCGAATGGTCGGCGACAATTCCACCGCGTCGCGAATGTCCCGCAACAAAGCGGTCCTGAAGAACAAGCTGCTGAAGAACGCGAAATCGATCCAGCGGAACCGGTGCCGAATCGACAACATATCGGCGGTGATCGAGAGCGTGGTGAGGAACTGCAACCACACGGAGGAGAAAAAGCCCGAGGAGAAGGCCGAGGTAGCAAAAGCGAACGTCGAGAAGGATGCCAAAGAGAAGAAGGAAGACGAGGCGAAAAGGGAATCTATACCGGAACCAGGCACCAGAGCGAAGATCGTGAGAGGTCCTAGAATTCTGAATAAGAAGAGGAACATAAAGATCAAGCAGGGAGCCAAGATCCTGGAGCAAGCAAAGAAGCCAGGTAACTTCAAGACCAAGTACAAGATGACGAAGAACTCTCCCGAGGGGAGAGTGGACACCGTAAATGAACCGGCGAAGATTCCGAAGGGTATCAAGCTTGTATCTAAAAGCAGCGACAGAGACTCAGAAACAGAGACCAGTTCTTCAGAGTCGAAATCCTCCAGTCCCCCAACGAAGAACAAGCTGTCCATCCAGACAACCCCTAAAAAGAAGAGGCCAGTGGACCCAGTGGCCTCTTTGAACGCCTCCATCAAGGCGAAGTCGCAGCTCCGAAGCCAGGATGGGAAGTTCGCCCGGAATCCAAACAAAAGTTTTGAGAAATTGCCTCAGGAGGCGAAGCCTCCGGGTCGCCAGGGGGCTAAAGGTAAGAGCAACGAAGCTAGTCCAGAGACCATCACCAGGTCCAAGCTGAGAGGAGTGTACAAAAGCAAGACCGGCGACCAGCTGCCGAAGAGGATCACCAGATTGTCTTCGGACAGCGATAAGATGCCGACGCTGGAGCCTGCAGTGCAGATGACTTCCGGTAACGAAGAGGACGCGCAAATTTCGGTGAACGACCTGCCGATTTTATCACCGGTTACTCCGTCGGGCACGGAGAAGGTGTTGCGAGGCAAGAATCTGGCTGGTAAGACCTTGGACGATAAAGAGATTTCCAAAAAGGACGAGGAGGTAGAGGAGAAGAAAGATGCCGCGAGTGAATCAACTGAGGAGGAGAAGGACGTGAAGCAGGCTAAGACAAGGAGGCAGAAAGGCGACGCGAAAAATTTAGAGAAGAACCTGGAGAACGTCAAGGATGATTCTGTGAAAGAGAAGCCAAAGGTCGTGAAGGAGAAGATGAAGAGGAAGAGCGCGCCGGGTAGGATCGCGAACGCTGAAGAGAAAAAGACAGCGAAGACTACTGCAGAGGAGACGATCCCGAAGAAGGAGCCGAAGCAGAAAACGCTCGAGACCAGGAGCAATTATAAAGCAAAGTTTGACATGGTCGACCCCGAGATAAAGATTCAGAACGTGCCGTTCGAGGTGAAGAAGCTGATAGGATCTAGCAATAAAGAGGACCTGTTGACGAAGCTGGTGTTGACGTCTAGAATCGGTGGTTCCAAGCGTTGCTTGAGGCAAGCTTCGAAGACGAAGGGCGAAGGTAAGAGCAAGTTTCAGAGGGATTCGGAGCCGGAGAAGTCTGTCTTTGAGGAAGAAAGCGTTTCAGAGGGGTCTGGGAAGAAGGAGAAGTCGGAGTTCAGAAGAAAATCGTTGAGGAAGACCGAGAAGAAGCAAGAGAAGATGGCGAGCAAGAGTGACCAGTTGGAGCTGGCGGAGGCGAGCAAAATTGTGACAACGTTAAATGAAGTGAAGGCAGCTGTTAGAGGAAGGAGGAACAGCAGTGGTCTACCTAATGAGCTTAAATCAGCGATCAGTGTCTCCGAGGAGCCAGCAAAGGAAGTCGAGTCTCCGGAAGCTGATAATGAAAATACCAGCAACAAGAGGCAGACCAGAGGTTCCCTGATGAACACCACCGACGGGGACCAACAGCAAACCAAGGAGACCCCTGTGGAGTCGAACGACATGTCCCTGAAGAAGACAACCTCACTCGGCAAGAGGCGAGGGAGGATCAAATCCAGCAACGACGTCGTTGAGAAGAAGATCCCCGAGGTGTCGAAGAACGACGTAGACAAAAGTGTCACCGAACCGGAGACCTTGGACAAAGACGAAAGCAGTGACAGCAATGCAGCAGTCACATCCTCGTCGCAGAAGGATAAGGATTCGAAGGATAAACAAGAGAATCCGGGGAGCCTGGTTAAAGTCGATCCACCGGAAGCTGAGAAAGTTGAGGCGGAAAATGTAAATTTGAGCGTGAACCATCTGCAGCTGGAGACAGGCAGCTCCATTGACAGCGGCAAGGAGAATTCTCTGGAAACGGTGGTCGGTGTTCAGAAATTGAAAGTCGGTCGACCCAGAAAGTCTTGGGGAACTAGGCGCGAGAAAGTGTCGAAGAGGTCTTTGAACAACGTGATCGGTATCCTCACGGAGGGCATGAACATCCCCGTGGAGTCCCAACAGAGCGTGGTCCTGACCGTCCAGACGAGTTTGGAGAACACGAACGATGAATCTGTCCAGGCTAGTGGTCAGCAAGCTGAAGAGGAGGGCTCGAAGTCGTTGGATCTAGAGAAGAACGAGAAGATCGAGGCTGATCAGGACCCTGATAAGCTAGCTGACGAGTCGAGCGCGTGCGATGAGAATGCTGAAGAGAAGGAGCCGAGATCGGAAATCCCGTTGGCCAAGGAAGCAGATTCTAACCTCAATGATAACAAGCAGCCTGCTAACGACATTATTTTGGACCTGTCCAGGAGGAAGCAGAAGGGCAAAGGCTCTTTCTTGGAGAAAATTGTCTCGAAGATAGCTAAACAGAAGGACGCACTTCTAGAAGGTGAGGTTGGGTCGTTGTTGGACAATGCTGCTGACGAGCTGACTAGTATTCTGGACGAAGTTGCGCCTGGATTTTCGGAAGATGGTTCAGCGGATGGAAAGAATGACAAGGCTAGTATCCAGAAGAGGATCCAAGCTGGCAGCCGAGCTAAATCCGATGAGAACTGCTTACCTGATTTAAAATCCAAGGGCGAACCTGATGGACAAAACGAGATAATAAAGATAGTAAACGATGAAATCATTCAGGGAGAAAGGAAAGGGGAATCCCCTGAACCCTGTCTGGACAAAATCGTTGAGTCCGAATCCGAATCCTTGGACAAAGCAGACAATAATTTACCCGAGATCAAGGGAGCTGCCTCTGAAGATTCGAAGGTGGTCGGCGAAGAGTCTATGTCTGTTCCGAACGGAATTCTACCGCCACTGCAAGAATGTATCTCGGAATCCACGAGCATGACGGAATCAGAGAAACAAGATTACAAATTGATGAAGAACGAGCAGGAGCCAACAACAAAAGTTCACCGAAAATCAAAGAAACGATCGCTGGAAGGAAGCTCACCGAAGAAAAACAAGAGGAAGTCTATCGATCCGGCGGACATTGTTGAGGAGAACCCGATCGTTGAGGAGTCGCACCTTGCCAGCATCATGAAGCTGATCAACAAATCAAAGGAAGTGCCTTCTACCAAAGAAACCGACGAGGACGAGCTCCATATTCAGAAGGTTGTGCTTGGCAAGAGAAAAACGCTGAACGGTGATGATTCTCGCACGGAGGATCCATCGGGTAGCAAAGCAGCTAATGATGTACAAGCCATGGACAGCAGTGACGGCGCGAAGAAGTTTAAATCGGAAACTGAAGTGGAGAAGCAAGGAGCACAAAATGTTGGAGCATCTGAGAGCCCTGAGGAAGAGACGCGAGACAATGCTGAAGAGAAGGCTCAAGTTGAGGAAGAGACTCAAGTTGAAGAGAAGACACTGAACGTTGAAGAAAAGATTCCAGTAGATGCCGAGGAGAAAGCTCGAGTCAACGTTGAGCAAGAGGAAGCACAAGCAGTAGGGAAAAGGAAGTCTTCTACCGAGAGGGAACCGGAAGTAGAGTCTTCGATCAGACGGTCTTCGAAAAGGAGATCATTTGTAGACGAGAAGATGAACCAAGAAGAAGACGTATCTTCGAAGACTGTCCCAGAGGCGGTCGAGTCAACAAGAAGAAGGTCTCTGAGGTCGAAGTTAAACATTCAATCGAATGAAGAACAGCTGCCAAAAGAGAATGTCACTACTAGCAACGATATAGTAACAGAAATTACTGCAGAAGCTACGAAGAATTCTGTACAAAAGGTTGTTCCCTCGATAGAAGACGTGCCAGCTGTGAAAGAAGCAGAAGTTGTTGAAGAGGACTCCAGTCTTCAAATTGCAGAGAGCGCAGAGACGGGTAAAGAAGAAGAGAAGACTACCAGTACGGTTCCCAAGGTGCTCAAGAAACGTGGCCGCAAGAAGAAATCGGTTGGCGAACCTGCAACTGTTCCGAATCATACTGAAGAAGCTTTTAAAGTGGACGAGCAGCCGCCTGTGGAATCAGAACCATTGTTAACCATCGCTGCTAATCAGGTTCCGAGCAGGAAATCCTCAAGAGTGAATCGGACCACCGAGGAAGGCGACGATCAGCGATCTGCGTCCTCGAATTCGGACAACTTCAAAGTTCCAGAGCTAACAGAGATACTCCAGCATACCAAGAAGAGGACATCAAAGAGAAAGTCAACGACAGATGAACACCTTGAGGTTCAAAGCAGCCTTCCTTCAGCGGAACCGGAAGTGAGCAACGTTGAGAGCTCTGAGGCAAGCAAGATTGACACAGAGAGAGAAGAAGAAGTTGGCAATTCCCAGAAAGAAACGCCAGAGGGACGGAAACGTGTTTCTAAGAGCTCTAGCAAGCTTCTGGAAAGATCCAGCTCTTCGGGGTCGATCGATTTAACTCAGCCGAATAGAACAAGGTCTTCGAAGCGGAAGCAGTTGTCGTCCGAGGATCTGTCCGAGCAGGATAGCCTGAACCGTCGGCCAGAGAGCACGGACAATTTGTCTGAAAGCTCCTGCGTCAGCGAGTCCAGTTACTTCAGGAGGAAGCGGTTCTCCAAGAAGAAGAAGGGCTTTGAGGAGCCTGCTGAGGACGTCCAGACAGACACTTCGGTCACTGACTCTGAATCCGTAGATACGCAGAAGAGCACTGACAGGAGGCAAAGTCTGAAGAGGCGGGCCAAGAAGAATATATCCTTCTTCGAGGACCAGTTCGATCTTGTCGACGACTTCGACATACCCATGGACTTTCAGGAGTGCTTGGACCGAGAGGACACTCTGAGGAACATTCAATCAGCTGCTGTAGATGAGAAGGTAGATGAAGAGGTAACAGCGACTGATAGCAAGAAGAATGAGGAAGAGAAGGTGATCGAGAAGGAAGAATCAAGGGAAGAACCTGTAGAAGCTGTGGAAGCTGTGCAACCTGTCGAAGCTGCGGAAGCTGTGCAACCTGTAGAAGCTGCGGAAGCTGTGCAACCTGTAGAACCTGTCGAACCCGTAGAACCTGTAAAAGTTGAGAAATCAGTTGAAAAGGAAGAGGACACGGACGTCGAGAAAGCGGACGTTAAAGCGGACGACGCTCCTCAGACTCAGGAGGACTTCCAGACCCCGAAGAAACGCGCAGCAGGTAATTTCGTAGTGGTGCACAAGAAGACGGGCGAGATTCTGATCGTGGAGAAGAGGAAGAAGCTGACGAAGGAGGCAGCCAGGTTCTTCTGCGACGTCTGCGCGACAAGCTTCACCAGGAAAAGCTCGCTGAAGAAGCACAACCAGTCCCAGTCCCACTTGCTGCAAATAATTAACTCGAGAAAAGAGAAAGCAGCTAGTGAGAGCAGCGACGAAGCTTCTGCTATTTGGAAGAATGAGAAGTCCAATCCGGATGAAACTGTGAGCGACGAGACCAAGAATTTTGCTGATGAGTCGGTGAATTGTTCGCAGGAGTACAGTAATGAGCAGATGCAGTCGAGCTCGCCTGTAGCTGGAAACTCAGAGGAGTTGGACAGCCTGAGAACATTGGAGGAAGACGTTCATGCGGTGGAGCAGGATCTGCTGATCGATCCTCAAATAAAGCAGCGCACCCTCGAGGACGAACTCCTGGACGAGGAGATCTGCAAGATCACCGAGAACATGAGTCACGACGAGTATGTACTCACCGAGCACACCAGTCCTCTGCCAGAATGCACTCCGACGCCGATCAAAGTGGAGGCTAAAAAAGAGGATGAGACGGAAAAGAAGAAGAAGAAACACGAGAAGAAGAAGGACAAGGGGAAAAAGAAGAACTTGATCGAAGAACAACTGCCTTCCGATATTTCTGACCCCGAAGCGCTCTTAGACTCCCTTACGTTGAACGTTCTGGACAACAGTGGGTCTTTGAAAATTCCCGAATCTTCCTTCGCAAACTCTTCTGAGACCTCGATCAACAAAAATCAGGTTCCGAGAGACGGTGAAAACGATCAGATTCCTACGAATAAATTAGATTCGACAGAAAATGAAGAAAATCGTTTAGACACTGATACCTTTGTACCGGAAGTGCCGGACATGGAGACTGTGAAGCTGAACGGACAGAAGATCGAGTGTTCCGAGAGCCAGTTGTTCGATCTAAAAGGGCATCCTGCTAAGAAGACTGAGAATTTCCCAGAGGTCGATTCGGACAATAATCCTACCTCACAAGATAATCGCGATCCTCAGAGCCTAGAGCATACCGTAAATAAATGTAACGAAGAAAGTCCTAAGGGATCAGATAGTAACAGCAACGAATTAGAAACCCTCAGAGAGACTGATAGTTCTTACGTTTCAGATCATCACATAGGGAAAGAGTCGATTGAGCGATCAGATAGTTTGAAGCCCGAAGAGCAGCCTGATGCAAGCATGAATTCGTTGAATGACTTACAGGAGGTACAGCAAGCGGATCATGTTAAGAAGAGCGTTGACACAGATCAGACAGTACCGAGTGTTTCGCTTGATCATCAGAGTCTCCCCTTGGTTGCAGAAGATAAGGTAGAGAATGCTCCAGCCTTGCAAAACGAGTCTACAAAGACCTCGAGACATAGCAAGTCCAAGAAGAGCAAAAGCAAGAAGCACGAGCAGACAAACAACTCTCCAGATGGTCCAGCTGTAAAGAAAGCAAGTAAACCGAAAGTTAATCAAAGCAAGCAGAAGGAATGTGCGAAACCTGCAGAGACAGTGAGCGATCAGGATCAGTCAGCTGATTGTTCGAATATTTCAGGGCTCTGCGAAAGCGAAGAGAAATTAGAGTCATCGTTGTCTAGCTCGCAAGTGGAAGAAAATGATACTGAGTTTAAATCGAACGAGAAAGAAGTTCTTGGCAGTCCGAAGTTCTACTCTAACGTAATGACTTTATTGGAGGAGTCTGTGGAGAAGAATGAGAGTTGCATCAAAGGAGATGAAACGAAATCTTTCGAGGAAGATGATGAATCATCGTCTAGCCTTGACGATAAACCTTTGTCACAAATTTTGCTGATGGCTGAGGAGAAATTGCAGACAGAAAAGAAGGAGCAGGCTTCTTTACTGAAGGACCTGGAAGAGGCGAAGCCTGAGGAAGTAACAGAAAGCCAGGATACCACTTCAGAAAACATAGAGCTTGATACGGAGACTCGAAAATTTGTCGACGAAGAACCAGCGAATATAACTGTTCCAGAAGTCCTATCGGAGAACGAATCTGAAATATTAAAGCCAGCAGAAGATTCTGACAAGGACATAGACAAGGTCTCATCGGAGTACGAGAACACAGAGGCTGTCCCAGAGGCTGAGAACACTGTAGACGAGAAAGCAATCAGCAATGGCCGGAAATCGAACACCAGTGATCGTCAGAATTCGAGGAAGTCGTTCAGGTCATACAAGTACAGTGGCAAGGATTTGCACCGAAAGTCCAGGACCAAGAAGATGTCCCAACGAAGCAAAATTGCTGGTCTGACCAGCGAGAGCGACGACAGCGATGCAGAGGACAAGCTGGAGTCCCAGAACAAGAGCAAGATCGTCAAGAGCGTGTTCGGAAGAGTGTTCGGCGGTGAGAAGACAGATAAAGTCAAGGAAGTTCTTAACGACTGGGTATCGAAGTCAGAAGATGACTCGGACGCATCGAGAACCGATAGTCATCATAATCTGAAAATAAAGGAGAGTTCCGAGGACAAGAACGCTAAGAGACACTCCGCGTCCTCGCACACGAGCCAGAAGAAACGAGCAGGGAAAAAATCGAGGAAGAACTCTTCGTCTGACAAGGTCAAGGACCAAGCAGCTGAAGATCAAGAGGAGCATCGTTCGAAACATGCTAAATCAAAGAGCTCGAACAGGAAAAAGAGCGACACAGAGGCGTCCAATTACTATTTCCTGGTCCTGCCTCCCACCAGCTGCAGGCCCAGCAAGAAGAGAGCCGAAGAAAGAATCTCGAGAGCCTTCGAGGATGATGCGTTGGACTCTGGAAATAAAATCCAGAAGAACAAGCAGAAGGAGATCAACTACGATTTGAGGAACCAAGGAAAGGACGTTGGCGCCAGAGACAACGGCTACGGGTCTTTTAATTATGAAGATGATCCATCAAAGGCTCTAGAGGAAGCTGTAGAAGAAGATCAGAAGCCGACGAAGAAGAGAAAGACGTCCTCCTCTAGGAAGAGTAAAAGCAAGAGTGAGGAGAATGAGGTGAGTGAATGGAGAGACTCGATAGAGAAGAGTACAGAGAAGAGTACAAAGGACTCCGAGGAGGAGGATGACTCCTTGAAAGATCCTGAAGAGGACACATTGCCTAATCAATTGTCTGTTGATCTGGACTCTTCGAACAGCTGTAGTAGTCTAGCTCAAAGCGACGTGAGGAACAGATCGCCCAGTCTTGATAGGAATTCGCATACATCAAGGGATTCTGATATCGATGAGGAAGATGACAACGAGGAGATGGGGCACAGGAGAATATCGCCTTTGTTTGTCTGTGGGACACCCAGAAGCTCCATAGAGAGCAGTTCTAACAGTGAGAACGAAGAGGAGGATGAGAAAGCTCATGCCAGCGAGGTTCGAACGAGGAAGAGAAGCTCCAGCGAGTTCTCCAGTGGGAAGATAGTGATCAGATCGCCCTCTTCCACTCACAAGACTGAAATGGTCACAATTGCACCTACTGATGCGATCGAGGACAACGCGTTGGACGTTCCTCAGGAGATTGAAGCTGCGAAACCTAGGCAAGGGAAGGTGTTGAACTTTGATGAGGAACTGTTCGTCGAGTGCTGCTCCAGGTTGAAGGCTACCACCGAGAACGAGCTCAGGGGAACTAAGAAGATCAAATTGGATCATACCGATGGCTATCATAGGAAGGAGGATCAACATCTTGGATTCAGAGGACCCAGAGACCGTTGGAGAGACGTAGAAAGCCAAAATAGTCTGGGAAGCCTCCTGGAGTCCGTTAATCAGGTGAGTATTTCAATAGTGTGTCGAAACTGCATGCTCTGCAATTTGGAGTTTTGTCATGGTTCTAAATTTCGTAAGAAGAAGACTCAATAGTGTATGAAGATTTTGATTGGCAAGCAAAGTGCACTTACGAGTTGATGCAAAGTTAATTATAGAATCTAAAAGAAATTCTGAATTACAGAAGACATCGTAGCTTTGAATTAGCTTGACACTATTGTATTTAAAAGATAATAGTTTTGTTTCTATTGCATACTAAATAAGAGAGAGTGTCTTTAATTAAAAGTTTTTCACGGTAAGTCGGGAACGTTCTGGCGCATTCTTGCGTCCGGAAGACATTTACTTTTGTTTCGTGAGATTTTCAAAAATCCACCGTTTCACAATAACACTACACATTGCATGCAGTCTTTCTTTCCTTTGTTTCCAATTTTATGCCATTGCTTTATGATCTCACTCGGTGTGCTTTATGTCTTGTTTATGAAGAGAGCTTTTAATTCTTCAGGTTTCATTTTCTTTTATACATGCTCATGGAATTTTTATCTGTAGGGGTGTCTCCTCTGAACAATTACTTCCAAAATCTCTGTCTGAAAATTTGTATTCTTTGCTCTATTTTTCTTTTGAAGAGCGTAAAAATTTCGTAAGGTTTTTCATAAAAATCTTGGAAAAGTCTGGAGGAAAATCTGTAACATTATCAGCTATTACATTAGGTCATACTTAATTTCGTACTTCGAGAGGAGATACTTGACTAATGGATCACACCCTTACATGGAATTCCACAAAGGAAATACTTTATACATTATTGTGATAATGTTTGCAGGACCTATGAACCAGCTTTATACAGACAATGTCTCTCAGTATGCATGCAAAAGGTAGTTCTCTCATTCCTTCGACATTTCTTAGTGTGTACGGTAGTTATGACATTTGTCTGCCATTACAATGATGTCGCATAAGATTGTTTCGGTTTGATCATACAAATAATCAAGTCTGACCGCTGCTAAACAATTTCTTAATTACACTCTCGATTCCATTCACTGTATAATCTACTCAATTGTAGTTTATACTCGTATAAATTTCATGCTCATTCCATTGGTTTCAGAACGACAACTTAGAGCTTTCCTTCTTCTTTTTTTTCCCTTCTTTTCAGTAGAAACGAATGTTCAGCTTGGCATTGCTAACCCTCCTCATTAATTTTAACATTACACTCACTGGTCTTCTTCCCGATTTTATCAGTCTGCCGAAAACTTGATCTCTTTCGAAATTTTTAAAACATCAAAAAAAAAAACTCTAAAACTTTCCAAATAGTTCTGCTTTGTAGGCTCGCAGAGACTAAAAGCAATGCTAAGGATACGTTAAATTTCATTACAGGGGATGTCAGCTTAAATCAATCGATATTAACAAATTCAACTGGTTTCAGTTACTCGGTGAAGAGATGTACAGTGCCAGAGAGAGGGGTTACCAAAAGCGAGGAGGTAGAAATCTGAGAAGCGAACATTCCAGCAGGTCTGCCAGCCCAGACATGTCCAGAGCAGAGAATCTGGGATACGAGGACAGTCTGGACGTAGCATTCGAGCACAACAATAAGCTCAGGGATAAGATCCAGCAACGTATGAGGGAGAGCGAAAGTCTGATAGCCAGCACCTTTGGTCACAAGAGCGACAATGAGATTGCAGATGGCGAACACCCATCGAAAAACACCGAACAGAACGTTTTGAGGAACTCATACGCTAATGTAACAGGCGAGGGTCACGTGACTGTCACCAATCTGTCGAATGGAGATTACAATGATGACTTACATGTCAGATGCTTGCAAGAACAGAACTCTGGAAAGCTGAACTTGGACTCTCCAGGGTTCAAGAGCAAGATGAACTCTGCGCTGGGCGGTTTGTTGGACAAAGCTTTGTCGAACCTGCTCCACAACAATGGAAAGCACGATCATAAGTAAGTAATTATATTTTACATTACTTTCTTGCGGGAAAAAGCGAAATCTGCATTTAAAAATTTTTTTCTGTTAATTGACGTTTTACAATCAGGATTAGCAACCTGAGTAACTATGTGCCTACAGTTTGTCTATACTACGACAATTCTGTTCACAGTGGATCGACACCGATGAAGGTTCTAGCAGAGCTAGCTTGTGCCCGAGCCCCGACGTCAACAGCAGGCGACCAAAACTCCCAGGAAGACGTTCAGCCCTCGATGAAGACTGGTTCGCAGAACAAGGAGACCACCCCTGAAACGATTCCACTAACCGTCATTAAAGATCAGCAGAAAAAGGTTAGAAACCCCATCAAGGAGTTGTTCGAGAGAAAGAAGGAGATGAACGAGAGGAAGCAGCAGGAGAAGTTGAAGGCGGAGGCTGCTCTTCGAGAGCTGAATGTGCACAGACAGCGGAAGACCAAGAAAGCCAAGAAGCACCAGGACTTCCCGCTGATCCGTCGCAACGAGCATGGGGGTTTGGTGGAGAGGAAGAAGCGTCGTGATGGGTTCGAGAGGAAAGAGGAGTTCGCATCGGACAGGGTGAAGGACGTGTACGAGTTCGACGAGGAGGAGAGCCAGATGGAGACAAACCTGGGCGGCGTTATGTCCTACAGGAACAGGCCGGGTTACGAAGTGAGTTGTTTGAGGACTAAGGAGGTGGACGTGGCAGGCCTGATGTCCAAGGCAATCGGCGAAAGTTTAGAAAATGGCAAGACTGGGGACGCGTTGAGCACGAGGCTTGAGTCGATGATAGACAGGAAGTTTAAAGAGCTGGAGAAATTCGCACCGAAGACGAAGGGAGCATTGAAGGCTTTTCAAAGCGAGGAACAGCAGCGCCAGGTCACTGGGCCCATGGACGAGTTCGTCGAGAGGAACCAGCAGAAGCCGAAGCGGGTCGCGGAGCAGAACCTGAAGCACTCGAGGCTGAAGAAGCGCAGCAAGAACCCGAGAAAGAAGACCAGGAATGCCTGGTACGAGAACGACAGCTCCGACGAGTACAGGACCGCGGTGAAAGCCAAGGAAGACATCGGCGTTGGGATCTCGAAGAGCCAGAGGACCTGCTCGAAGGGCAAGCAGAACATCTTCGCGGAGTTGTACACGTCCGAGAGCGAGTTCGATGACGAGGACGCGGACTACGAGACGAAGAAGCAGAGAAAGGCGAAGAAGAGCGCGACGAAGGTGATAAACCTTGGGAACATCGGACAGGACCAGGAGACGATCGAGGAGGATTACCGATTGGAAAACGAGGAGGACGAGTGGAGAGACCAGAGCTTGCGGGATGACGATCGTAACAAAAACGACTGCGACAATAAAAAGTCGGAGTCCGAAATGTCTGATCAACCTTTGGTTATCGATGAGAGGAAGGACTCGGACGAGCAGAGGAACAGTGACGAGGAGACCGAGGCTCAGTACGAGAGGAACTTCGAGTTGGATGACTTGTACAGAGAGGACAGTTCGGTGACTGAGTCGGACGCCGAAGAGTCAACGATTGCGGAGGCTCAGGATGTTAATGAACCGAACGAAAAGAATTTATCTTCAGAGAAAGCGGATGATCAGGCAGACTATCCGAAGGAAGACGAGCTGATCCCACTGGAAGAGGCTTTGGATCTTCTGGATCAGACTGACGCTAACCTGGAAACAAGCTATGATAATCTGAACAAAGAGACACAACCTGAAGAACAAATTGATGCTCTAGCATTAGCAGAGCCTGTGGAAGAGCAGTTTGAACCAGTTCAGGAGGCAGCAGAGAAGAGTCCCAGCCCTGAGGAAGAACAAGAGGAGGAGGATGATATGTTGGCCTTGCCAGAGAAGCTGTCCACCAACGAGAAGCCGCAGAACGAGTCTGAAAACCTTCCGCTCCACGTATTCCTCAGCAGAAAGGTCCAGGAGTCGAAGAAGAGGAAAGAGCAACAGCTGAAAAAGATACAGGAGGAACAGGAGAGGATCCTGCTGGACTTCCAACCGACCAGGAGACAGAGAAAGTGTGCGATTGGTAAGCAAGGTCTGCTGGCAGAGATAAGCAGCTCGGACGAGGAGATGAGTCTCAAAGACAATAAGAGGTTTGGCGATAAGTTGGATCACGAGAAGCAACGGAAACAGAAACGGGAGTCCAAGGAAAAGCGTAAGGAAAGGTACATAGAAAAGAAGCACGAACAAATGATAGCCAAAGAACAAAAGGCTATAGAGGACGAGATCTTGCGGGAGCTTGGAAAGAAGAAGGAGCAGGGTACGACGGACATAAGATCAGACTCTGACGAGAAGAGCGAGCCGAAGGATGTGGAGTCAATGGAACATAAGATTGTTCAAGAGCAAGTACGGAAGAAGAAGCACCAAGCGAAAGAGAAGCAGAAGAAAAACAAAGAGGACGAACAACTGAGCGACGTCGAGAACAATTGCAACAGGTCTACCCATGCGGAGAGCAACCAAGAGAGCGAAGACAAGCAGGAGTCTCCTAACAAGCAGAAGAAGCACTCGAAATCGCCGGCTAAGCCTAAGAGGAGTTCGAAAGGGGACACGAAGATAGTTGCGACAGGGAAGAAAGGTAAAAACTCGACCTCTGACAAGTCCAGGAGCAGGACGGATACGAAGGGGTCGAAGGACAAAGAGCGCAGATCCTCTAGTGGCCGGAGGGACTCTGACGACGAAGAGTTGAAGACCACGAAATCGTGGAACAAAGTCGAAGAGGGCGTTGGAGTGGCGATTGGAAGAAGGAAACGCGCTGCTGTAAATCAGTTATATTACTGGTCCAGCTCCAGCGATGAGGAAGAGATACTGGAGGTGGTTCCTGCTGTGGAAGAGGAGGAGGATGATCGACAGGAGCAGCACGGTTGGATCGTGGGAGATTCCCATAAGAGGATGATCACCATGCTAGCCATGGAGAAACAGTTGAAGGAGAAACGGAGGAGAAGCGAAGACGAGTTCGAGCCTGGCAAGGCGAAGAGCAAGAAGCATAGAAACAGCACCTCTTGATACGTGTTTCACGATTAGGTTCGTTCAAATCTTTAAAAATACCGGAGAGTTTCTAGGTATTTTCTCTTTAACCGGGAGGACACGGTGGTTTCCTGCAGAGAACAGTGAGATGAGAGAAACGTTATGCTTCAAGATAGGTGTTGCACGTTTTTCGAAGTTATCTCCCCCCAGAAATCAAAGAACCGCACGCCAGGATTGCTAGATAGGAAGAATAGAAGAGAGACTTTTGTAACAAGAAGTAGCGTAACTAGGTCTTTTTGATACTAGTCTTAGATTTGTGGTAACCGAAAGAATTCAGTTCATCGTGGTAGATGAATTATGCTGCCGGCGCAGCAACGAGGACTATAAAAACACAATTTTTAGCCTGTCCATGTCTGGTAGAGCGAAAACGTGGGATTAGCTAATTAGAGGATGGACCGTGTCGTAGAAGGAGATGAATCTGGTAGCTTTTTTTGTGTTCTTTACGCAAAATGGTCGAATTTTAGTTTCTTTCCCGAATGTTCTTAATTGATTCGCACGGCAAATGATCTTACTCTTAAATTGTTCCGTTCGACGCTTATTTGTTCCACGATGAACAAAACGCAACGTACTGCCAAGAAGAAATTCGACTGCTTTCGTTGACGCATCGTAGCAAGATATTAATTTTTGTTTTGTTTTTTTGGTTTTTTTTTAAACGAGAAAGAAGACCGGAAGAGCGGGTGTTAGAGTAAACCTTGTATTGTACATAGCGGCTTGGCGTTTCACGTTAAAAAGGGCAAGCTCGTATTTACGTTTAAGGGATAATTATGATTCCAAGCTCTTATAAATATTATAAATATTACCTACCATTTAGACTGAATGTGAGAAATAGCGGAAGTAATTAAACGAGAAACCGACAAAAAAAACATTGTATGAAAAAAGAGCACCTTTAGACAATACCTAGGACATTTATAATGTTTAGTTTATCCCTAGCGGATGATCTTTAGGTGACTGATCAAAAATATTATTAAAAAAAAGGAAAGAAAGTGGAGATGTATTAAATTGGTACACGACAACGGAAATGGGGTAGAGGGACGAGGAGGGTGGCAAATTTAAATTGTTTGAAAGGACGATTGTAAACTGGGGTCCAATCGAGTATAGCGCTTTCACTGGTTTTTCTTTTTTTCTTGTGATCGTACATATCGCGAAATTTAAGGAAGAAGAAACACGGATAATAAGTCCTTTTCACAGACGTATTTGTAATACAGGAATCCAGGAGTTTCGAGGATCTTGCTTGACGCGTTCGCAAACCATTTTCAATGCAAAACCTCTTATTTCCGTTTGATGCGTTCGAATTCCTAGATCTCATGTCGCGTCATCAATGATTTTGTGATGATCGCCACGTATTTAAGGAATATACAAGCTTATAATAAAACAAAGCAGAGGGAGGAGCGATAGAAAAACTTTCCTTTCGTACGCCTAGTTGATGCACATAATTCTAAGTACCGTAGATTTTCATATGGTATAAATATAAATAATTATATATATATGTACACACACACACACATATATATATAAATATATAAATAAATGAGATGAAGATTATATATAAATATATATATATATATAAATATAAACATATATACATATTTATACACATATTTATATACGTACACACGTATATATATACATATATTCATGTACGTATGCAAATATAAATATAAATATGAGAGAATAAATTGAATGTATAACAGAAACAATTACAAAAAAAATGATCATAGACTTTAATGTAAATGTACTGCCATAATCATATTATTATATACGAGAGCCTATGCGAATAGTTATTAATTATTATATTCCTGTAAAGATGAACAACCAGAACGACGGCGACGACAAGATGAAAAGAAATATTTAGCACAAAAAACTAGACAACAATCCAATGTAAATAGAGCATATTTTCAATGTGTCTGGAAAAGTATGTTTTGTAATATAAGGATTGCAAAGGAAAAATAAAATTATTAAAGAATCACATCCTAATGGTACGTGTTATGGAATGAATGAGGAACCTTTGCTTGCGAAGCATGATCAGACGCAGATGTCATACGTTATTTTGCATTGTAACGTGTATGTACAGGGTATCTCGAAGTTGTGGTACACACGGAATAGCTTTGGTGTAGCAAATTTCAAGTGAATTTCAATAAACCTTCATTGATCTGAGTTCTCTTCTTGCAAGTAGTTATAGTTGACGCTGTGGATAGAAATAAGGAAACTTGATACGTACACATACACACAAAAACAAACGACCAAATTTACCTATTAAAATTCCTTTTATAGAAGAGATCTTATTTTTACATTTGGAACGATATTTTCATTTTTTACTTTCTATTCAGTTTCTATCATTTTCACAGTTACATTTACTCGTCGAATGAAACTTTCATTTTCTAGAAAATCTCACTTACAAGTTCAAACCTTCAAGTCTCCTTCAATAATGCATTCTGATTGTTTTTCCTTGACAAAATTTTCATTTACATAACAGATTCAAATTTGTAATTTGCGGGGTTACCGCGCAGGTCAATTACGCAATTTAAAATTTTCAAGAACGCGGGAAAATTTGAGCTCCGAAACGTTACGTAACAATGGTAACAATTTGGCAGACTTGCAAGGGATCTCTATATATACAAAATTACCAGAACTGTACCCTTTTTTTTCTTTGAATTGACTCCGAATCTATATATGCAAGAAATTAAAATTGAATTTGATGTTTCCAGTGATTGTTGAGACCAGTTGAGACCAGATTCGAAATCTAGAATTAAATTTAGACGATTGGCAGGCTGTAGAGAAATGTTAAGAATGTTCACGCATGTGCTTTTGGAAAACAGTGTCTCTCTTTTTGTATCGTTCGAAAAGGTGGGGATACGAAATGAAGAATTGTTAATTAATTAGACATTGGATTTTAGAAAAGTTTTACAAGCCTAGTTTGATACTTCATATGTACAACACTGACAAAAGCATATTTTAGTAACCCATTTTTCACATCTCGCCGCTGAGTGGTGATCCACAAAATGAAACAAATTCTGTGTGGCAAGATAGGGTAAGATTATTTAAACCGTTAATTAAACAAACATGAATAAACGAACATTTTTAATCGTGTATAATCGACTCCCAAACTCGTGACATACTTTCATTGTCTGCATTTATTCTGGCAAGTTTCGCAATTGTTAGGTTATGTCTCGGTACTTGCCTAAATCCGTGAAAGTGTCGTAATTTTCCATTAACATCTTATTTCTCTGTTAGTCTTAACCATTTCGCTAATTACTTCTTCACATAAGAATATTTCGTGAACATTTTATGCTGCAGAATATTTTTATGGTTGCCTCGAAACACATGAAGAATATTTTATCTGAAGTCTTATTTTGTGAGAAAGTCTTATTTGAATGAGTCGTTTAGCGTTTCAGAGTTTTTCATAAACTTGAAATATTAGTCAAAAAAACCTACTAACAAGCTGTTGGATTGAATGTAATTATTATAGAATAATCGTGTTGTTGTATGGTAAAGTATTAGACGTTCTTTTTTTTCAGGGACAGCATTTTGCTGATCTCGAAGTCGTCCAGATACCCGCTACCTATAATCAGTACACGGAAGTTAATGTCAGGTGGAACGAGCAGAGTCTATCGACCACTATTATCCTCGCCCCATGTACGGTACTTTGGGAATCCTCATCGTGCGTACGCAATGTTTATTGGAAGGATCTTAAGGGGTGCTTTGAAAGTTCGGTATCTATTATTGGGCGGTGCAGTTGGCGGAGGAGTGACGTTACAGAAGGTGAATATACTAAAACAATTATATATCGACTCCACTGTTGTTACCATGTTTTTGTCGCCTTAAGAAATATGAGCAGTGGAAAGAAGTTTTACCCGATATGAGTTGGATGGACGATTTACTCCCTGATACTAAAGAGTGGCAAAATTTTCGTGGAACTCTAATCACCGTTAAGGATACCATAGCGGAGAAAATAGACATCGGTGAGTGCACGAATACAAAGTAGAGTTTACATACGTGAAAACGTGAGGCAATACGAATTGAAGCTACAAAACATGACACAAACAGATCCACGTATAAAGCAGCTTGGGGAAGCTAAATATAAAGAGTACAGAAACTGGTTTAATCAGAGATTAGATGATGCTATCCAAGCAGCAAATGATGCTGAAAATAATATGAGTGTGGCAGTACCTACCAAGAAGAGTGAGTTGTTTTTGGGTTTTTTTTTTATTAATTTTATTGCATGCCAATGATTCTGTTGTATATGTCGTAATCGTTACCTTGCTACCACCCTTTAATTTGCCTGACGTTTTCTTACCTAATTATGACTCGATCGTAGTCATAGATGTACTATATGCTTTCGTTATAATTTTCTCACTAATTTGTTATATACTTTGTCACTGAAAAGTGACACATTCTATCCTGTGATATCCTGTATCGAAGTAAGTTAAATAGAACGCATAGGTAAGGAAAGCTATACTCTTACTGTAATTACTGGACTGTGGATTTTATGCATTTGTGACAAAAACAAGAAAAGAATTTGTAAACATCAATGTATTAGTCTCAGCTTATTAAAATTATAAAAAGAAGAATGAGGCTTCTATTTGGCTTCTGTTCTTTGTAACTGATGTAAACAATTTTTATTTTGCATAAAATCACAGTGTAATATTTACGTAAGCAACAATACATATGTCTCATATTTAAATCACTTCATGAATCAGTATTTTTTTTTTATCATTCTTGGTTCGATAGTTAGTACTGGTATGTTGTATTATTGTTCAGTTTCGTATCATACATTATTCCACTGTACATTTAGAGTTATTTTATTATGGTCTGTTCTGTTCAGGTATATTTGACACTATCACAGCAATAGCAAATCAACTTTACTCAGGTGTGTAAAATCTTTGGAATTATCCTCGTACTACTGTCTGTCCATTCAGCATTTTTTTTTATAGTTTCAGGATAATTCTTTGAACACGTTCACATAGACTCTCGGCTAACAGCTTTTTTTTTTAATTTTCAATCTCGAACGTAAAAATAAACTTAAATACTGAATGGGACAGACCTGTTTCTCGTTTTTTTTTTCATATTCAAATCAGATCAATTCATTGTTAATAGATTGCGGATTTTTATGCAAAATAAAAAAATGTTTGCATTGATTGTAACACACGAGAGAGCCAAATAGATATTTCGTACCTAATGTCATGAATGCAATAAAATCCGCAGTCTAATTATTAATTTTACCAGTATAGAGCACATATTTTTACTTTTGTTAGTCTTGTATCATTGACAATAACACTTTACTGATGCTTATATCTGGTTATTTAGTTGTGACGAAAGTTAATGCAATTAACCTAGCTCGTTTTTCGAGTTTTTCGAATTATAATAGTAAACGCGTTAATTCGCGTACAAATGTTAGTAAAGTGTTATTGTGAGCAATTACCAGCTTTCTTGCAAGTAACCCCGATTCACCGAAATTCTAAATGTCTTATTGAACAGAGGCAAAGGATCAATTTTTTAACCGTACAGTAGCACACGCTCACCCATTAATTGACGACAATATTGAAGAGGAACGTAAGAAAGCTCGTATGTACATGTTAGTGTATTATAAATTCATTATTGAAATGATCAACAACTTGTAATTACAAACGCTCCAATTTCTCTTTTAAGGTAACTCGCAGCAAAGATTGAATGCTATGCAAGATGAGATCATGCAAATGCAGTTGAAGTATCAACGTGAACTACAAAGACTGGAGAAAGAGAACAAAGAGCTTAGAAAGCAGTTGCTTTTACGTGGCAATAAAAAACTGAGCAACAAGAAAATAAAAGTAACCAATCGTTTAGAAACTTTACGTTATTGCTATTGATATTCATGTTATAATGTTATTAATTTTTCTAGAAATCATTGATCGACATGTACAGTGACGTTCTAGATGAACTCTGCGAATACGATAATGCTTACTCCACTGCTGATCATTTACCGAAAGTGGTGGTTGTCGGCGATCAGAGTTCTGGTAAAACTTCTGTCCTAGAAATGATTGCTCAGGCAAGAATATTTCCTAGGTACAGTGGCGTATTCTGCTCCCCAATTTGTTTACGTAGACAGACCCTAAACCAAATTGACCATTCGATAGGGCCCCCAGAGAAGACGCCTTTTTTCTTTAGGAGCCCTATCGAATGGTGTGACCGAAAATCTATTTGGTTTGGGAGCACATTCGACTACCTGATCCAGCCATACCCTTTCAATAATTGCTCTCGTAATTTTTTTCAGAGGTGGTGGAGAAATGATGACAAGAGCCCCAGTCAAAGTCACACTAAGCGAAGGACCCTATCACATAGCAAAGTTCAAAGACAGTTCCAGGGAGTTTGACCTAACGAAAGAATCTGAATTGGCCGAACTGAGACGTGAAGTAGAGCTACGCATGAAAAACAGCGTTAAAAATGGAAAGACAGTCAGTCAAGATGTGATCTCGATGACGGTGAATGGACCAGGCCTTCAGCGCATGGTTCTAATTGATCTGCCTGGAATAATTAGTGTACGCGATACCTTGATTAGACACGATTTCTCATGAAAGACAATTCGTAACTTACAAAACTTTTGCAACAGACAGTTACAATTGACATGGCAGAAGGCACTCGAGATGCCATTCGACAGATGTCTGAGCAGTACATGAGCAACCCTAATGCGATCATCCTTTGCATACAAGATGGTTCTGTAGATGCTGAGAGAAGCAACGTCACTGATCTTGTATCTCAGATGGATCCTACAGGGAAACGGACCATTTTCGTTTTGACAAAGGTAGAACAACGCTAGCAGTTACTTAACTATTATCTGGTGACATTGACACTTGACTGACGTCACCAGTTGCGGTTTAATGTGATAAGTAGACTCCGGATTTTTATGTAAAATTAGAAGTTTGTGCATTAATTACAAGATACAGGACCTAAATATAAATTTATATTTCTCACTAATCATTTGAATGTAGTGGAAATAATATATTAATACTCTTAAAGTGTTATAATGTTTCCACTGTTTAAAATCGCGCCTACTCATTTTCGTCATAAATGCATGAAATCCGGAGTCTAGTGATAAGATTCATTTTATAATATATTGAAATTGATAGGTAGACTTAGCAGAAAGGAATATGGCCAATCCTGATCGTCTGCGTAAGATATTGTCTGGTAAATTGTTCCCTATGAAAGCGTTAGGATACTTTGCTGTGGTCACTGGCCGTGGCAGGCAGGACGACAGCATAGAAACGATTAGGGACTATGAACAAGAGTTCTTTGGGAATTCTAAGCTGTTCAAGTACGTTCGCACAATTATATTGAAATACTAGAAAGTTTTTATGCGTTTGATCATTTCTGATTATTTGAACAGGGACGGTTTGGCAATGTCTGGACAAGTGACCACAAGGAACCTGAGTCTTGCGGTCGCAGAATGCTTTTGGAAGATGGTTCGCGAGACTGTCGAGCAGCAAGCTGATGCATTTAAAGCTACCAGGTTCAATCTTGAAACGGAATGGAAAAATAATTTCCCAAGGTAGATGAAAAACAAATTTATTTCTTTGGGTATAAATTATTTGAAAAAATGGCTAATAATTTGAATAAACACATTCCGTTATTTTTATAAAGTAATATAAAATAGTCAGTTTTAATGCTTCGTAAAGCTAGCGTCGCGCGAATATGTTTATTAAATTAAACGAATTTTTCTGTAGACTGAGAGAATTAGATAGAGACGAACTGTTCGAGAGAGCGCGAGGCGACATACTGGACGAGGTTGTGAACTTGTCCCAGCTCACGCCGAAATATTGGGACGAGGTGCTGCTGACTAACATGTGGAAGAAAGTTAGTACGCACGTGTTCGAGAATATCTACAAGCCAGCTGCCGAAAGTGGAAACCCAAGTACATACGTTACGATGATAATTACAGCCGAATAAAACGCGCGATTGTATCCGGAAAAATCATTTATAATTCAGGTACATTCAACACGACCGTTGACATTAAACTCCGACATTGGGCGGAACAACAATTGCCGGCTAAAAGCGTCGAGAGTGGTTGGGAATGTTTACAACACGAGTTCGAGCACTTCATGAACAAAGCGAAGCAGAGTCCTGACCACGACGATGTGTTCGATCAGCTGAAAACCGCCGTGGTCAGCGAGGCGATGAGGCGACATTCCTGGGAGTCAAAAGTAAATTCATCCAGGATTTCTATTATAAGTCGCACAGTGGAACATCGATTATCTGAACAAAACACATGTTTTCGTATAATAGAACAGTTGCTTAAAACATGTTTCATAATTCTTGCAAGTTTACGATCCAGTAAGCTAAGGACTTTTTAATAGAACCTTCAGCTGCAATGGCCAAGTGTTAATTATAATTATACTGCGGATTTTTATGCAAAATAAACATTGTTTACATATATTGCAAGACACGGGAGCCAAATAGACACTTCCTACTTCTTTTAATTATCTTTCTAAGCTGGAACTATATATAATACACTGATGTTCTTAAATCTTTTGAATATGTCCACTGGTTTATATTGTACGTACCCATTTTTGTTATAAATGCATAAAATCCGCAGTCTAGTTATAATTAACACTTGGCCATTGCAGCTGAAGGTTCTATTAAAAAGTGCTTAGCTTACTGGATCGTAAACTTGCAAGAATTATGAAAGATGGGTTGGGACAATAGAGATTTCAGATCATCGAGATCCAACTGTATCGATCATAGTGAATGTACGAACACTGTTGCACCTAGGCGTCCGAGATGCTGCGGGTCATTCAGTTGAACACCTTGGAGGACAGAAGCATATATGACAAAAGGGACTGGGACCAAGCAGTGCGTTTCCTGGAGACGTCAATTAATGATAAGCTGCAAATAACTGAGCAGATTTTGCGAGACATGCTGGGCCCTGGCCGTACCGAGCGGTGGCTTTATTGGAGAAATTCGACTGCAGAACAACAGTTATGTTCATCCGTGAAGAATGAATTGGATCATATACTGCGCGCGCGCAAGGTGAGGAGAGACCGTTCTGGACATTGTTTAAAATTGAAATATTAACCCTTAGACTAGGCTCTCTTCACTCAGGCATCATTAAACATTACTGTAATGATTCATAGCAAGTTCTGCATTACCAAACGGCTGTGCATTTAATATATTGCTAAAAGCTCGAGCATTACGAGCAGTTACATTACGAGGAAAATATTCTAGATTAGATAAAAGATTCGGATTCTGCCGTCAAAATAGCTTCGAGTGTAAAGTGTTAAATATCATGTTTTTGTTAACAGGAATACACTCCCAACCTCACTAACGATGAGCTCACAATGGTCAGAAAGAACTTGCAAACGTACGGCATAGAGGTTGATAATGAATTTATCCGGGAGATATGGCATCCCATTTGCCTCAGGCATTTTTTGCAGCAGAGTCTGAACAAAGCGTACGACTGCAGAAAAGGATTCTATATGTACCACGCCGGGCACGAGGAGGAAGTATGTTAGACGAGAATTAAATGAAACATAAAAACACAAAATTAGCAGGGCTTGAAAACTGTTATAATATTAGTTTCGGTTCTCGATACTGTTGTGAAGAACCTGTTCAAGTCCTGAAAATGAGTTTCTAGAGCAATATTTTCTAGATGGAGTGCAACGATGTGGTGCTATTCTGGAGGATTCAACAGATGTTGAAAGTCACTGCCAATGCGCTGCGACAGCAGATCATGAACCGCGAGGCTCGCAGACTGCACCAAGAAATCAAAGAGGTGCTGGAAGAGTATAGTCAGGACAGCGAGATCAAGGGAAAATTGCTGGCCGGTAGACGAGTAACGTTGGCCGAGGAACTCAGTAAGTTTGTCAAAGTTTGCGAGTTAAATTGGCAGAACTACAGTAATGTGCGAGTGTATGTCGGCTCTCGGTTCTGTGTTGCGACGCGACCTAGATATGAGCGGGACACTTTTTTTTGTGGCTTCAAAGACCGCGCCGAACATAGAAAAGGACAGCGAAGCTCGAGAGTCCTCGGTCGTCGAGTAGTGTAAACATAACAAATCCAATAACAAAACTTCTTTATTTTTTTTTATTTTTCTAATGAAAATGATACCAAATATAAAATAATTCCAATTATATTTACTTGTGTGTGTAATGACCGATGAAAGTTTTCGACGCAAAGAAGAACAGCGTATGGGAAGGAAAGAGACGCGGAGAGCCGCGGCGCGCCGGCACAGTTCAAAGTATTTCCCGTACGCTGTTCTTCCTTGCATCCGAAACATTCGTCGCTCATTACACGAGTAAATATCATCGCATTTGTATCATATTTGGTATTATTTTTATTTTAAAAAATGCCACGCACATATTGGTCAAAGTCCCTTAAAAAAATAATGAAAAATAAAGAAGTTTTGTAATTGGATTAGCAATTCACACCGATATTACCCGCCTGGTATCGGATTACACGGCGTGTTTACACTGCTCGGCGACCGAGGAAGCTCGAGCTTCTTGGCCCCTTGCTGGGTTCCCCAGTGGAATGGGCAGCGTAGCGGCATACAGTTAAGCATACAGCACGACCTACAGTCGGGCATTACTGTACATTTCGATTTTCATTTCAGAACGCGTCAGGCAAATTCAAGAGAAGCTGGAGGAGTTCATCCAGGCGTTGAATAAAGAGAAATGAAGAGGACGATTTGAGAATGTGTAGATATTCGAAACCAGATTAATATGGTATGTGATAAATGATAACAGCCCTGGTGGCTGAGGTGCGAATGGTTAGACACTTAATTGTTTCTTCTTGTTGCTGAACGACGTGGCACACTGGACTAGACCACTCGTATCGTCGTTCCACTTTTTAATGAGGAATTTTCTTGAAAGATTATCTAACACGCGTGGTAGATAGAAATTGATTATTTGCTCTCGTTTGGCAATAGTTTTCTCGTGGAAATACGTTCCTCGAATGTCATCGACGCTAATCATACCAAAATAATTAAGAATACTACGAAAATAACGCTTTCGTATACATATTAAACCAGCGCACATGTGTAACAGCATGTCCAGTGTAAATAGTAATTCTTACAGGCATTTTACAATTGATGTGAAAACAATAGCGGTCATTGCATCTTGTATATATTGTCTCAATAACATGGAACGAGTGCAGAAAAACGTTGTAGTACGAATAGAAATCTGATTGAAATAAAGGGAGATGGAACACGTAAATAGCGAGTGCTTTTTCGAACGATTCTCAGATTAGGATAGAACAGATTCTTTTGTGATTGATCGGCTTTTTTATCTAACAAGAAAAAATAAAATGTATCGTGTGAGAAAGAACAGTAATATTCTCTTGAAAATACAATAAAAATGATTCGGTACATGTGATTTTTTTATACAAATATCATTTCGAATGCGTTTTTCGTTTTATTGTACGCATCACCTTCATTCTCCCAGAAATTTTGTCAGTGACAGCAGATTCTTCGCCGAGTCTTAAGTACTTATGAAATTGAGATATGCTATTGTATAAGATTGGTAGAGAGATTATTAAAATACAGAATCTATAGTAAAATTTTCCTCTGGTTGTATGTAAAGTTTACAACGTATCCTGACGATCATTATTTCTATTATTATTATTATTATTATCATCATCATCATCATCATCATCATCATCATCATCATTGTAAAGACACAAAATAATAACTAATTATTCCACATACATTGCAACGTTACAAATAACCTGGTAGAAACATATTAAAAATATTTCCCTTTTATTCTCGGAGGATATTTAATTGACGATGTAAAACCGCTAGGTCAGCCAGAAAAACTACGATCGTTTTCTCGAAATCTGTCTTCGAACTCTGAGGATGCTAATTCCGAGAGAAAATATACATATACCCTATCTTTGGTCCAGGATGCGTCTGATAAAATATCTCAAATTCGTACACTTCCACGCAAATGCCACACAGAAACTCGCAATACCCCTTCTCTAGCATTTGTAAATCTTTATTCGATTAAAGTTACGAAAAATTTTGTAAAAATTATCGATCGTCCTAAACAACGTAGACAAAATAAAATCCGTTTCTCGTCAAATTTCTCTCTATAATAATTAACACCGCTTATACACGAGATATAGGTCAACACGATGTGTATGCGTGTGTATGCATATACATATATGCAAATACAAAAACGACAGGAAAATTTCTTTGTTCTAATCGACTCGTTTGAAAATGCCAATTTTCATTTGTCGTTCATGCATTAACACGTAGGTATGCATGTATGTATGTGTATGTATGTATGGGTGTGTGTGTGTCCGAGTATTTATTTTCTCCGTACACTTTTTCTATTCAACGCAGCTGATATAAAATTAAACAACGATGTACATTTGGCAGGAATGTTTAATATTCTTTTTCCTCATTGTTTACGGTATACTCAGAGGTCAGAGTTCAGGCGCCACATTAATCTCTCTCTCTCTCTCTCTCTCTCTCTCTCTCTCTCTCTCTCTCTCTCTCTCTCGAATAAACTTGTTCTGATCGTAATCGAAAAACAATTATGTAATCCCATCGTATCCTCGCAATTTGTTTACGATAAAAGTGCCAAACTCTGTCCAGCTGAGTATTGCCGGAGGTCGATAACCAGCGATAATTAGCGCAACACGTTTATAAATAGGACTGTACCGATATATTGTTCTAAATATAAACATTATTATATACAATTATTTGGTAGTACATCATTGGTAACAATGAAGGCGGCGATGATGCTTGTCCGCAAATTAAGAGGAAAAGAAGCGTATTCGTAAAATTGGACGAGGTAAGACGACACCTTACTGTCTCAGCCGCTTGACCGTTATCGTGTGTGTATATCAAATCCTTAATTCGTATAATATGTGACGCATGGTCTCCCGTGATGAGCGTGTAGCTGGCATGATTTAGACAATGACAATTTGTACAGGGTGTTACAAAATTATATGTCGCTGACACCAAAGCGCGATTCTACACCCCCGATTTAGTTGAAAATGACATAGGGAACCCCCCACAAATTGACCTTTTTTTAAGATTTAAGATTTTTAATCTTAAAAACAAATATTGTTATTCTTGACCATGTTTTTCACGTTCAAGGTCAATTTTGCGGGGGGTTCCTTATGTCATTTTCGACTAAATCGGGGGTGTAGAATCGCGCTATGGTGTCCGCGACACATAATTTTGTAACACCCTGTACAGTCCACTTTGCAGGGGGGTTGTCAAGAGGGGGATGTTCGTTGGAAAACTAGACTTCTTTGTTTCAGCCGTACAATGCACTAGCAATACAGAGAGTGATCTCGGACAAATTGTTCTAAAACAAGGTAGCGTCTTGGCGTTTTCCCAATGCTCTCGAGTCCAATAAAAGAGGAAAATATCACCGTTCAGTTACGTCTTCACCGAGTTGCTATTATCCTGCACGTCCGGAACGACGTCACCGCCGTCGTTTTGTCCAATCTCACCTGTATGGTAACCAGAAAAGGAACACGCAGGTGCACTCTTGGCTGTCGTCACCGGAGCTTCAGGTAAAAGTAAGGTTCGTTCCGTGGCGCTACCCCAAGTTTGCTGATAAGCACTCCGACCACGTATCCTGCGACTTAACGATGATCCCACCACGCCCAGGTGCTCCTTTATGTCATTATGCACATCGGAGACGTCCCACATGGCCCTGGTAATAATTAAATGATCCGTAAAACCGTCCGACAAACTTCAACTTGTTCGTGGACTCTGATATGGGTGATTCCACGTGAAAACAGACACTTTTTGGAGTAAAATTTAGTGACCTATGAACGAGTCTCCAAAGGATTTTTCGATATCTTAAAAATTGTTGATTTTACAGACGTGTAAAAAAACGTGTCACCCTTTTTTCATTGAATCATAAGTCTAGAACTATCAAACCGATGAAAATGAGTTTTTCTATGTGTTTATCTATTAAAAATGTGTTTTTATTTGAAAAAGATGTTTTTTCACCATTTATTTTGCAATTGTTTTAAACAAATGCCGTGTTTTCATAGCGGGTCACTTTTTAAAAAATTGAGAAAAAATGAGGATATAACCCCAGGTGTTCCCTTTGCGGACCTCTTCACAAAAAGATAGACATTTAAGAATTGACGAAATTAAAATTATTTGAAGTGAACAGAAATTTTATTCCGAAAAGTGTTCGTTTCCGCGTGGAATGATCCATATTAGATTGTAATATAAGTTCGTTTTCTCTTTTTTCGGATGAAGTCGTACAATGCAACAATAAAAAAATATCTACAAAGCTTGTTCTCACCTGAACGCGTCCCACCACGCCTGCCCTTGTGCTAGATTTACAAAAGGTTTGTAAGAAAAGCTATAGTGATGAGCCACCGCGGCCAGGAACATCTCGATGCAAATTAGAAAATCCTGCAGCTTCGACGATATATTCCTGATGTCGTCCATGTCGTTTGTGTTGAATACACTTGATATGACGTCGAAGTACACCAGCAACGAAATCATTACACCTTGACTGTAACAGTGAAAATCATTATTACAGATTGATCTTGCGTCTGACGATCCGTGGGTAAACATTGCGAGACTTACAAGAAGGAGAAGAACACGACTGCTTTAATACACAAGAACTTGCCGACAGGCTTCATAGGCTTCAAAGCTTCCGCGTTGGCACGGTAGAAAAGCACCAGACAGTACATGGCTACGAACTGCGATAAGTTATTTACAGCTATCATATAAGGAAACGCAACGTCTGTTCTGAATTCTCCTTCACCATATACTCCATTGAGCTCGCAGATGCTGGAAAATAGTAAATGATATCGGTACATCAGGTACGTTGCGTACGCAAGCTGAATCGCAGAAAAGAGAACACACGAAAGAGAGTTTAAATCAGTGCTTCCCAAACGTTTTTTACTCGCGGCGCACTTTACAGCAAATGAAAAAATTTCGGCGCACCTACTATGTATATGCATATATTTTAGTAGCGAATTATTTTAATGATTTATTGATTTAATAATTTCATTTTTGATATAATTTTAATTATTTCACGGCGTACGGTTTGGGAAGCACGGGTTTAGATCGTCGATTTCAAGTTTAAATGTTCTGTTTTTTGCGACTCGTGTATACAATACAGCACAATAAGATAATTACAATGATATTAAAGTCGATATAGGCCTGACAGCAGTGTACTGCAGTATCCCGTGCTTGCACATATGTACAAACTCCCTTCCCATTTCCCAGTCAGGTAAACAACACAACGGAAACATATGATGCACTTGAGGAGATATTTCCAGTCTGTGTTCTAGCTGACGGTCCGCGTCCAAGTAGGCCAATAAATACATCATAAAATTGTATATTACATATGCCTCATAACACTCCCTTAAACTGTCCACATATATGCTACCCTCCGGGTAAACCAAGCCAAGCCACTGTAAACAATTTAAAACATTTATTAGCATTTACAAATAATATTACAATTAGATGGAATATAATGGTGGATACTTACAGCGTTTACTGCATATATTGGTACCATCCATAATATCCTGAAACAAGTAGGGAAACATAATTAATTATAATCTGACCTACTCACATTACACAACAGTACACGTAATAATTGTAATTGCAATTATTAATGAGTAAAATGTTGCATAAATTATTTCGTATGTAATTCTTGTTATGCAATATTACGTAAATTATTTTTGTATATAATGATTATCGTGAAATAGTTATAGATTTTGATAAAGCTATCTATACTCTAATTATAATCGATAAGAATGCTTATTACGTCGTTCGAGTGCTGAATCAATAATCGTGCTTTCGGAGCACCCGGTATATGAAAGTTAGATCGATATCAGTGTGTATAAGAAACAGTCTAGAATTTAGCCGATGGCTTAGCAATAAATCGGAAGTACTTAAAAATAGTCCGCCGACTTTACAAATATTAACGTTTAACAGTTCTGAGAGAATGAAAAACTGCGAGTGTGTTAATATACACACATTAAATGAATTTTCAACTTTACAGAGATATTTCAATAATAAGACTATAGTTTATACTGCATAGTTAGATCGTTTGTTATAGAAGAATGGTAGCAATTGTGATACTAAATCATGCATTAGGTTCTATATCAGTCTTCCATGAAAGTGAACTTTGATTTATTGCTTTCTCTCAATAACGATATTGTCCCCATACTGTTTCCCCTATTTGAATAATCTAGAGTACAATGGTTTTGCTTCTTAAATACTAAATATAATACTAGAATCTGATTCTTTCATTAATGTACAATGTGTTGATATTATTTTTATTTTGATGCTATAACTAAATGAAACTTAAAATGAAAATAATTCAAAAAAATTCAGTGTCTAAAAGAGAGAATGATTTCAGCTATATCTCTAACTGTTGATACTTTCTGTATCAAAGGTCAATCAAAGTTCTTTGACCTTCAGTGCGTAAAATATACATGTTTTATCAGGACTCAATTATACATAATAATAATATTAATGAAACTAAGGGATAATTAATCGCATAGTGAATAAATAGTGTAGTAGACATAAAATGGAAACGCATCTATGTAGGCAGAAATCAACATGGGTGGAATATTCCAGTGTAAGAGAAAGATTTATCAAAACCACAGCTGATCGTTTGGAGTCAAACAATATATCACGCACAACATGTGTTCATAGACTAATTATAGCGATATACTATTTTAATTCGATCAAAATAAGTAACATAGTCTTGCATCATCTCAAATTCTTTAGCTGAAAAAGATGGGCTTTTTGGTAGTCAGAAGTGCTACATAAAAGATCAATCTAGGTGTTACAAGACGTAATTTGCATTATTCGGAAGCATAAAGCTGCGCATGTAGCTATTTTTTCATTACGCCTCGTAAACGTAAAAATAGGACTTTTGAGGGCGATTGCAACCTAGATTGATCCTTTATCAAGCGCTTTTAATTACTGAAAAACCTCATCACATACACATTATCCCTTCCCCTTTAATTCTGTATCATTCTTGATTTTCCAACTGAGCAATTTTTGCCTGCAAACGATTACGATCCAGAAGATCGACGAGTGTCGCATTCGAACTAAATTAGACAGTATTGAGCATCTCACCTGATTATATATTTCTGCAGTCTGGGTTGCGTGTAATATATCATGTGTTGCACAATTTCGTAGAAAGCGATAGGCAATGCGAGCAACACGAACGCACCTCCGACCAATGCTCCCTGATCCTGCTTCTTGAAGCCATTCTTAATAGAGTTCACCAACAAAATAGGCACAAGGATAATAATGAGTAGTGCATAGAGGCACGTCAGAACTGGTAGAATCCATAGTCTCCAGCGGCGACAAATAGAAGCCATCACTTTGAAGGATTGAAAAAGGAACGGAACTATCACATAATTTTCCGGTCAGACCGCTCCAACTTCTGAAAGAACGGTTAATGTAGCCTGACAGGTTTCTTGACAGCATCTCGTGCGGCCGTTCCGAATTTTAGGTTATGCGAACCTAGCTAATGTTCCTCGACTCGGCGGATAAATAGACGAGTTCGAATGACGTTTCCATTGAACGTGGAACTATTCACCGTCAACAGGTCTGTCTCACGATTCCTCAGACGGCGACGACAGCGTAAACATTGTAGAGTACGCAACGACGTACTGAAGAAGTCATAACAACCTTGTCGCGCACGATGAATCGACGATGAACGATAAACCACAACGAGTCAGCTGACGATGACAGTACGGAAGGGGGGAAGCCAGATATACTTCCCCCCTTTCCGCGTCCTTAATTACGTGATCCGCGCGGATTATTAATTTCGATTCGATTTCATTAACTTGCTGCAAGCATCCGCAAGCTTCGCTGATATTTTAGCATATCTTACCGACGACATTTTATTACGAGAAATATCCGAGTAAAATCAGCGAGCAAGTAGTGGGAATTGCTGTCAATGAAGTTTCATCGAATTACAGTGGGTGTACAAAGTATTCATAACTTTTTCAAAATTAGACCCAGCAGCTTGAGTTTCTCTTTCAGACGTTAAAAGAATTATTTTGCTAGCTAATGTGTAAATAACTTTTTTTAGAAATATTGTTATTGGTCGCAATTGCGAAGGAAAAAGTAAAGGGTATTCTCTTATCAAAAGATTACGAGAATTATTTCAAAATGATTTGTTTGAATTTCATTTATTCTGAAATTTCTTGCGTTTTCAGCATTTTTAGCTGTAAGGGTATATAATAAATAAAATCGAAGCTTCGACTCATTGACACCAATTTCCACTGAATTTTACTGTATTCGACAAAGTGACGTTCTATATCGCAATTCAAATCGATCAGATTCGAAAGTGAAACGACTTATGTAATATCGATTACATGAAAACCGCCTATTACGCGGGTCTAATTAATAGGTTATCGTCGCAGTGCTATCCCAGCAATGCGATTCATAGAACATCGAAATCGTTACAAGTGTAAATTTTGACACTTTGCGGTAATTGCGTGCCTAACTGCATTGAACTCTGCTCCTGCTCCCGGAAGTGATCTTCCAAACAGGAAAAACTCTAAAGCTCCCTGCAAGCTCCGCGAAGCGAAATCCAAAGAGAATCGTTTGAACGAAAAACTTACGCTGTACATCTGTGCACGCGGGTGAAGTATCTGAAATATTTTGCAACAACGATCGAAAGGGGGAAATCTGTTTTGAGATGATCGCGATAAGAATCGGGATTCTAGTGTTTTTCGAGGCGTCATGTTGTCGTTGATGGGTTATCCGTGAAGGCGGCGAGGGAAGGGAACATCCGTTCTAATGGCGTCAAGACCCAAGCACTGTTGTCACATTTTGTCCTACAGTGTTTCAATATTTTGCTTTGTTTATGTCGCTCGAGTTTCGCGAAACGAAAACAAGAAATCCGTCTGGGCTTACGAAGGTTGGTACAGGGAAACCAGAGATCATCGTTTTTTCCAGCAGGAGACGAATCAAGCCACGAGAGGAATTTTCTGAGAGCTCCGGGTGCAGTGACCTTGATTCCGCTGTCATCTCTAAAGTACGCGGACGCGGGAAATTTGAATCGCTTCTCCAGCCGTGAAATTAAAAAGTTTCGAATTAAGAAACGAATCATTATTTTCATTGCGTCTTCGTACTTGTTGATTCAACTGAAGACTTGAAATGAAAACCGGGATAAGTGCCAAAATCATAGTTTTGAGTTATCCCTTTTTTTTAATTTAATGCATTTTACATGCCCACGTTAACCAAACAATAAATTACAAGCTTCCTTGCGTATATTGAGAGTGGATATAAATTTATTTTCGAACTCGGATAACAGGAAATGAAGAAAACAAAATTCGAAAACTCCTACATAGAAAACCAAAGAGTGTATGCATTGGAGTGTGTGCATTTAGCTCCAATTTGGAGCTAAATATATAGCACATAACCCGCTTTTCAGGTTATTGGCGATGGAACTTAGAATGGTTTTAAGTGAAAACATTTTTTTTTGTATTTTTGGCACTTATCCCGGTGGTTTTCATTTCAAGTCTTCAACTGTACAACTACTTTTTAATCATATCATAATCATTTACTAAATGTAAATAGTATAATTTGAATTTTTCTCTTTGAAATTCTAGATACAGAAACATTGTGATTTCCAGGGACAAATAGCTAGCTCTCACAAATGGAAAGGAAATAATTGTAGAAGACACTTTCTCCCATTGGCAGGCAAACCAATTCGCTATGGAAGTCACGACAGAAGAGGGACAAACTGTGCTTCTCGAGGGAATGGAAGGTGCACAATATATCACCATACAAAGGGCCGATGGGGAATCCCTCGGCAAGAGTGTACCCCTTTTGACATTGAACGGAGAGCTGATTTCCGAGGGAATGGTTGTCGACATGATCAATGCTGGCGTCGGCACTGACTATGCTACGGCGACGCAATATTACGAAGCGGATGATCTGTTACAGCATGAATTAACAGAGGTAATTGTTAACTTTTCTAAATCTGTGGAATAACAACTGAATGTTGGTTATTTTCAACAGGAAGATCGTAGATTGGCAGCAGCGCTGGTTGCGGTTCAGTTGCAGCAACAACAAAAACAGCAGCAGCTTCACAGTCAGTCTCAACACGACGATTCAACATTGCCAGATGTTTCTCATTTAGAGACCCTAACGCCTGTTAATACTTATTCCATTCAAACTGTGACACAGCCAAACGGTCCGTCAGTGTACCCGACTTTGCAACCTTTCAAACGAATCCCGCATAGTGTCAAGCAAGAGTTCATAAACGTGAAGAGCGAGTACGACGTGGACGTGTCTGCGGAAAGCAGCGAGGACGCTGCACCAACTTCCGGGCCAAAGAGGTCCTTACCTCACAAAAAGAGAATCCCCCGTAAACTGAAGCAGCAGACTAAGAAAAGCTCTGCCAGAAAAGACAGCAGCAAGGCGAACTCGAACACTGCGAACGCAGAGGTGACCGGGGAAATGCAAACGCACGTGTTTAAATGCGAGCTGTGTAGCTCTAGATATAGCAGTCAATTAAAGTTTTTCGAACATCTTAAGGTATGTTGTGTTCGCGCGTAGTTTTTAACGGGGTAGACTCGTTTTTAGGATTGCTAGGGTGCGGGATGCGTCTTCTCATTTCCCGATAATGCAAAAATGGGGCATTTCAGTAGTTAAAAGCGCTAGATAAAAGATCAATCTAGGCCGCAATCGCTCTCAAAAGTCCTATTTTTACGTTTATAAGGCGTAATTTGTTATGTGTCCGAATAATGCAAATTACGCCCGCACCCTTGCATTCCTGGAAATGTGTCTACTTCCTTAAGTCGTAATTGAGAGCAATCATAACGAGACCCTTGCTTATAAAAGGTACACTACGAGCCTGTGAAGCAGGAAACCAGAATAGCACAAGCAACAAATACAAATATCACTATATCCGTTCCGGAGTCGGTTCAGAATCTTCAAAATACTGTGATCGAGGAGTTCAGCGAACCAGAGGATCTTATGGAGGGCATCCGAGGCGTTGGTAAGCGCACTGTAGTCAGTCAAACTATCTAACTATATAGTTAACTATCCAGTACACTTTGGTTTTGATACTTTTCCAATATTTGCAGTGGAAGAAACTGGTGCTCACATAGATGATGATACAGAATCTCCACTATCTACTGTAAATAATGAATCACCATTGTGGACTATTACAGATGTTACTGATCAGGTACATAGGGACCACGTAAAGCCGTCGACTGTTAATGAGCAGGACTTACATGAAAAAGAAAAGACTGACATTCCACAGACATCGAAGAAGAAGAAAATTTTAAAAGCTCGGAAATCAAGTGCGTAATTTGCGTTCCTTTCTCGAGCAACGTGTTTTAATGAAATTTCTTTGCTTTTTATAGATGACGAATTAACATGCCCTCAATGTGATCGGTCATTCCACCATAAAAATAGTTTAGTGTATCATATGCGATCTCACAGTGGGGAACGGCCGCATCAGTGTGAAGTCTGTGGAAAAAGCTTTTTCGCAGCGAGCGCGTTAAAGGTACCGGAGCTGAAGCTCGTTTTCCAAACTCTAAAATCATTTTAGCGTTATCTCAAAGTTTAAGGTGATATGTAGTATAGCAAGTTGTTGAATTCGTCTCGACAGCAGTTAGAATTGTCGTATAACAAAGAAAACCACTGTGCTCCGTTAACATTGTTACAGATGCTCCACTCTGTAGATGCTGTTATTAACCAGGTTGTTTTCAATGCAGGTGCACAAACGGCTTCACAGCGGCGACAAACCGTACAAATGCGAGGAATGCGGCCGTCATTTTCGCCAGTGGGGCGACTTGAAGTACCATTCGACGAGCATCCACTCGGAACAGAAACAGTACCAGTGCGAGTACTGTGGGAAAGACTTTGCTCGGAAGTACTCCTTAATTGTCCACAGAAGGATCCACACGGGCGAGAAGAATTATCGGTGCGAGTACTGCAACAAAACGTTCAGAGCGAGCAGCTACTTGCAGAACCACCGTCGCATTCATACCGGAGAGAAGCCGCACGAGTGTACAGTCTGCGGAAAGCCTTTTAGAGTACGGAGCGACATGAAGAGACACATGCACACACATTCTAGGACAAGACCTGAAGGAAGATCTCTGAGCAGGGTGATCACGGTGAAGAACATAGAGGACGAAAACGACAAGAAAGCACAAGCGAAAACCATTCAAGATCTCGTTAGAGACTTGAAGTTGGAGGTGGAGGCGAACGGAGTCGTGGAAATTATTCCCCCAGATGATAACCCTGAAAGTATTTTACCACATACTGGAGGACCAGCTTTGGAGTATACGGTGACCACTACTTCTGATACTAATGCAGAGAGGGATCCGCTAGAAGCGGTTGTACGCACTGCTGATAACATGTAAGTTAATTACGCTGTGTAACGCCAACTTTGATCTGCAACATTCACTAGGCGACTCTTATAGAGTTTCTCTACAGTGATTATTGGACTGTAGATCTTTATGCATTTATGTAGAAATTAGTTGGGCGAAATATAAAACAGTAGAAAATTTAAAAAGTTCAAGAATGTAGTAATGTTGCTTTTAATGTAGCAAAGTCGTTGAGGGGTGAAATAAATTTTTGTTATTCCTACTTCTCACAATCAATGCAAAACATTTTTATTTTGCATAAAGATCCGCAGTCTAGCGATGATTATTTACCATAACGAGAAATGTACGAAGATTGATTTGTCTTATTATTACTATTGCAGGCAGTACTTCTTCATGTAACAGTTGTTGGGAATAAGCCGAAAGTTGTTTTTGTACTATAGCGCACCATCACGTGTTTGGGATACTGTGAAACTAATCTGTGAAATATCTATTTTATAAACCACGAAGCTTTGGGACACTTTGTGACGAATCTTCATTGTAAATGACTAATCGAAGTGTTGCGCATCGACACACACACACACACACACTGCCTATGTAATGTGCATAGTGTGCTTTCCAGTTTCTCTGTATACTCCTTAAGAAAGCGCTTCAAGACTGTTTTTAGCAGAGAACTCTTGGAAAGTACGGAACTAGAAGGTAAATCCTACCGGAACGTATATCGATTCAATTGCATAAATATGAATATCTATATTGTACTATAATTAACGCTAATACAGAATAACATTGTACATGTACATTTTTAAGTCCTAGGTAAGTTAGCCGTTTATATCGCGAATCGTCGTTGAAAAATATATTTTTTACGTAAAGACATTTATAGAAACACCGTGGTCCACTTTTATTGCATTCTCCACAAACGACGTTTGTAGGTCAGTCTTAGGTAATTGATGACGTTGATGATGGTGCGGGCACCGTGCTACTCGTATCGATGAAAACTTGTAAAAGCTGAGCCAGTTCTCTTGTCGCGAGTGCTGCATTCAGTTTCTCGGCAGCATCGTTGCTACTAATTCTGGAACGTTGTAGAACGTACAGCAATGCAATTTAATGAAATCCTTTCAATTTTTGATAGATTAAAATTTTTAAATTGGATTTTAATCTTTAATACACGAATGATGTATTATTTGTATTGCGTTTGAAATTATGTTCCTAATCTTTTTGTTATAATTTGTACAATATTATGTAGTTAGGGAAAATGAAATGAACGACATTTTACACGAGGTCTAGAAAAAATAAAAGAACTGAATAGAAAAATGAATAAACGGCAAGCAAAATTGATGTGGAAGAGTTTGTTAATTGTAACATATTATTAATACATATCATATTGTTTACACCATTACCTGCGAGATCGTTTAGCTCTCTCCCAGTCAACGTAGAGATCGGTAATCGCTCCATGCAGTCTTTCCAAGATTTCATTGTCCTTCGCCATTTGTGATTTAATCTCTGCTTCATTTTGCAGCAGCTCCTGGTATTCGGAGCTCAGATTTTCTTTTGGATTCTCCTTCAGTTCCCATTCCTCAAGCGCATTCAAAATTTTCACCTTTCTGGTCAACTCGTGGGCAGCGTTCAATCTCGGGAGGATCAACTCCAGTACTCTGGATACGCTTCCTTCTGCTATACCACAAAACACATCCAACTTAATTTTCCTCTTCGTTGCTTCCCTGGTCAGTATGTCCCTCAGGATTATTATGCTCGATATGTTCTCTCCAAGGCAAACAGCATTCCCTTTCCTTAAAATTATGAATATATATTGACTGAGCAAGGCCAATCCGTTATAGACATCTTACTTGTATGTGCATTTCAAGGTTGTGCCCACAAAAGATGAGATGTATGTTAAAACAGCTTCGCCATCTTGTAATTGAGGCCTTTCAGGTACATTGGGCAATGCCAAAGAAAGCCAGGCATGCATCTAAACCATATCAGAATGTAATTAATCAAAATCAATGTGGAAGGTGTATTTCTGAAAGTACCTCAGCAACTGTGAAGCCTCCTATTAATTTTAGTTCATTAAACGGTCCAGCAGGAGAGTTTAAATTCTCATCTTCGAATTGTCTTACATGAAGCGAAAGAGCACATATGGGTATTAATATTCTGCGACAGCATTTTGGCTGCACCTACAATACAGAATATTTATGAATTAGACTGATTAACTTAAATGAAACACCTTGTATATCATTTCTACAGTCTATTATATGTATATATTCTGTACCTGTGAAGTTACATAAATTTGCAGTGTACCTGACTGACCCTCGACAGTCCTTATTCTCATTTCAAGATGATTAATGTTCACCTATTCACATAGTATAACTCTGCTATAAAATTATTCTAAAAGCCTGATATATCAATGAGCATACTTCTACAGCTTCTACTTACTTGGCAACGGTAGGTGGCAAGAACAAAATTACCTTCTCTCGGATTACAGGTAGAAAGACTCACAACTGCACTGTTACTTTCAACATCCAACAATTCTACGGGCGTATCTGACTGCACCAACACATTGTCGATAGGAGTATCGAGTTCTATGGAAAGCGAGTACGATGCGTCTTCCTTATTCAAAACCATTCTGGAAGCAATTCACTTGAATTTCTGGAAGACCAATCACGAACAATGAATATGTTACCTATGATTTATTGATAAAATTAAGGGTGCCAAAGGATCAACGGTAAAATTGGCTGCCTCTTTTTCCTCGTTAAGTTTCTCTTGTAACTGTTGTATCTCTGCTTTCAGTTTCGCCATTCCCTCGTTCTGATCAACTTCTAGAAGTCCAGGTGACCTGGTAGTTAGGCCAAATATTCTACCCGAGTAGGTAGTGACCAAGACCTCTGGACATCCTGCTGCTCCGATGATTCCACCACCCACCGAACTGATGCTCTCGGTGGCATTCTGGAAGACATTATTAGCAACGTCTGCTTTAACGTCTCACAAGGGAACGTTGTAAGATGACGTCAGATCACGATGTACCTACGTAACGATACCGAAGGGATGGTAACGACTCTTCGTCGGGAAAAGTGTATACATCAACAGTACCATCCTGACGGCCGATCAGTATGTCCAAACCATCTTGCAATTCGTATGTGTCCAGAGCAGTTACTTCGGAGCCAGTCATGTTTAATAACCAAGTGATCCTCAATGTTCTATTATTCTGAAGAATGAGTAGTCCCACTCTACCATCCATGGTTCCAAGTAGGACTCTGTCCTTGGATTCAATCTCACCTTCTCTGCGAAACCGTAAGAAGCATTCATAAGAAATAAATTCATCCGTCACAACACAATGAACAGATGAGGGTTGATAAAAGTTGTACGGAGCACAAGGTACCTGTACAAAGCTAGCACTGTGGGTATGCTCGGTAGTCTGAGAACTGCTGGAGTCTTTGTGCCATGAACAACACGTACCTGGAAGAAGTGAGATTCATCGGGATCGATTTAGATGATTTGTAAAACTGTTCACTCACTGCACAATCTCCGCAAGCAAGAAGCGCATACACGTTTGCACCTTCAGCTGGTAGAAGAAGTACATCGTACAAGGTTTCGCCTGCCAGGTAAGAGTCAGCGTCTTTGCAATCGTGGTACCTGTGGTAAAGATCTCTGGCACACGCTGCTAGATCTGGCCCAAGCACGTACCTATAAATGGAATGATATGATAAATTTTGCATAATCTGTTTTAAATGCTCCAGCTAGTATAAAGAACTAACATTGCTGAAATAGGATCTATGAGGTTTGTGTCGAAATCTAAGAACAGTTTTCCTTTCTTTGTGTATCCTTTCACAGTGTTCTCATGGGCGATGTAAACCTTCTCACGTCCCGTGCCTCCCAGGACCAGTCTGTTGATCTTTGGTCCTGGCAGAGATTTAAACGACACCTGTAGCTCTCCTTTCTTGATACCTACAGCGAAGAGTCCATCAATGAAATTAATGCGAAGACTCGATCAGTCGAACACAGGAAGAAACTTACTGTATATATGTAACACTCCATCATGATCACCAACAGCAAACTTTTGAGTCTGTCTTTGATCTGACGGAGGGAAGATCTTTGTGGTGCTTCTTGATGTGACACCCACAGCTGCATAGTCAATTCTTGATAGTGGTAGAGTCATGTTGTGAATGAAACCCGGGTGTTTAGCTTGATTTTTCTAGTTTTAAGCAATGGTGAATATGAATCATTGTCTTATCTAACAATTAATACAATAGTGCACTGTTTGCTGTGTTTGCTCTGTTTCAATGATAGGATGCAACATTTTCGGCGCATATGCGCGACGATCGATTTTACTATAGCAACAGTTAGCACAACACACCGTTTCTCTGGAATATGCTAATTTTTATAGCCTCTAACTTTGTGGCCTCTAATTCTACATATAGTCTTAAATAATGTACAGGGTTTCTCCCAATTTATATATTATATAAAAAGATATATAGCATTCCATTTAAAAAGTTGAGAAGGTCACTTTTATTTCTAAAAAAATAATGCAAATAAAAAATTATGTACATATATATTTAACAAATCTTTTATTCGAATGAATTGTTAATATAATCTTTTGAGTATTGTTTTGGTTTCTATACAATACGTTACAATTATTGGTCGAGGCTAGGGTTGGCAGTGTCAGTGTACTATTAAATGTTTCTTTCTGTAGACTACGTGAAAAGTCATAAGAATGTATTATTCAGTATGTAATTTTTCGATGTAGGCCACTATCTTGTAGCAACAGATTACAATTTTTATCCGGTTGAATAGTAAAAAAGAGTTGCAGGAAAAAAGGATGTTAAATTACACATATTTTTATTATAAAAATAATACAATGAATTCTCCCGTCTTCATCATCTCCTTGGCTATATTATTATAATCTCCGGCACACGACAGAGACGTAGGCATCTTTATTTACTATGGTTTTCTCAGAGCGAAGTCATTGCAAGAAACTGAACTGCAAGGGGTTAGTACTGGTCTTCTATTAGCGCTGATTAAATTAAATATTACTACTACAAAACATTAGTCCTTAATTCACATCTCATGTTTCAGAAAGAAGTACACTTTGATTTTAACAACTTTTTATTTTGCGCCTTCTATGTATCCGTGTCCATTGGACACAACTAACTGAGGAATAAAAGTATAGGCTAAGGGGTTGCTCTTATTATTTGTATCTAGTACTGGCAGAAAATTAAAGGAGTACGTCTACGATTAAACCACTTGATTCTGCAGGAGGATGCTATCACACGATGTTTCCAATTAACTCTTCGATTCCATAAATACTCTCTTCGTAAAATAATTTTTGCTGAAAGCTAACTACTTTACAGTTCTGAAAATTAATTAATTATCTGAATGGAGTTTAATCGAATGTTTTCGGTGTCTCTTACCCCTTACTATGACGTGCTACGAACACAATCATACAATCAAAGTCATTGTCCTCTTCAAGTCTGAGGAGAGTTAGCAGGGTGAAGTAACATCGGCTCCTAAATGCCCAAAAACCTAATCAGGATCAACCGTAGTTGAAGCGACGTCGAAAAGAAGAAAATACATTGGAATCTCATTTATCCAAACGATTCGGCTAATTAGCGGTATGCAACGAGACGGTGAGAATCGCGAGACAAACGTCGATTAAGGGGAAACATACACCTGGTCAAGCAAAAAATTCATATTTTTTAAAAATATGTAAATGCATTATCTCTAAAGAGTCTTTTCTAAAGTTACGTAAAAAGTTCAACATTTCCTACAGGATTTTCGAAACTTTCTTGACAGTAAAAAAGAAACGATTTTTTGGGCTCAAAATCGTATTTTTTTACTTTGGAAAACTTCTTCGTTTTTCCAAGAATTATTACAGCATAGTACTTTCAAACAATGTTTAGATTTCCAACATATTTTGGAATTTTTCAATGAGATTTTTTTGGGGATACAGTTAAAACTACTCGCTTTCAATTGGCAATAAAAATTATATTTTAAGATACGAAAAAAATTCTGAAATGCATTAGATCCAGCTAAAAATGTAATTTCTGTTTCTGACGGAAACGATTCGATTCTTTTTGGTTTTTAGGTGTATGGGGCCCCTTAACGTGGTACGATTTAGCAACCCTAGGCTCGACGAGGTGTTTAATAGCCCGCGAAGGTGCCGGTCGGCCGAGGAACGTCGAAACGTGGATTCCCATCATAGGAAACCTGCGCGCTGAAGCCATGCTTCCAATCGGCCGTGTACCGGACGATCTGCAATCTTCCATCAGGAAGTTGGACTCTGTATTCACCGCGGACGATGTCTCCGTCGCTGATGGCATTATGGGAATAATCATTCCCGAACGCGTCCTCCTTCACCGCGTAATTAAAGTCGAACGGCATGCCTGGCTCGTGGTGATGATGATCGTGCTGAAACAAATTTTGATCATTATGTTTTGGCCATTGACGTTGGGCTAGATTCTCCAAAATCAACCATAATGAAGTTCATTTGAAATTAGGGGGGTTTAAGTCATCGTTTTGTTGACTCTTCATTCGTTTATTAAATATGCACCTTGGAATATTCCAATTTACGTAGAGTCTTTGTCTATGACGAATGTTTATATTGTTGTTGAAACATTTCATTTAATAATGTGAATACTCACACCACCAGGAGTTGGCCCAGTTGGTGGCCCATAATCCGGAAAGGTCGGAGTGGGCCTTGGGCCCGGGGGCGGGTACCCTGTCCCAGGGGTTGGTCTCGTTGTTGGGAACTTTGTGGTTGTTTTGGGACCGATGGGTCTTGTCGGATAGGGCGTTGTCGTGGAAAATGGTCGTCGTGTGGTGGTCGGTTTTGGGAACGGTATCCCTGGCGTGTCGTAATTGTAGCCCTTCGTTGGCTCTGGAGGCAAGTATGTGTTGCGTCTTGTTCCAGGTGGAAGGTCGCAAATCACGTGGACCACCGCCATACAGAGTATTATGATCTATAATGCAATAAACAGCAATCAACAACCATTATAAAACGCATAAACAAAGACAGCACTCAAACAAGAGTGGCCTGTTGTCAAATTTCAGTCAAATTGAAACAAGTTAATAAGAAACTCTATCTTCATCAGACAGATAGCAGACACTATCTGCAAGTTTTTTCGCTAAAAATCTTCGCCGTGAAAAATCGAGAAATGGAAAGAGATCGAAGATTGATGAAGATATATTATTAATGTTATCATTTGAAATGTTTAAGCAGCGATTCCGATGACTCTCCAAGGATGATTGGGGCAAACTGCAGGATCCAACGATCCTGCAAAATGTCCTCCCACCTCGTCCTCCTACTCTCGTTTGCACAATCCGGCGCGGTGACGGCAGCGGCGGCGGCAATCATTTGACGCGCAACTTTTAATGATTGCCGCGTTTCCTCTTGCCAGCAGAACACGCGTGTCAGCTGCGGATGATCGTGATGAGAATGTAATGAAGCGATCGCGGACAGGATGGCGCCGGATTTGGTAACGGGGCGACAGATGCGCGATGATCGAACGTTTTCTTCAATTAGAAACCGAGAAGAGGATCCGTTTCGTAAGTTTCCGTCTATTAGACGGCGTGTCATAAATGCTGGTAATTGTTAGGCCGATCGTTCTCGGATCCGACAATTACTGACTTCGTATATGTATACTGTTTGACTGTTGCATGCGAAACACTCCATTTTCTAATGTTGTGCTGCCTAATGAGGATCATTAAGCTCGCCAGTTTATTATTACATCATTCATTATTCATTATTGATTCGGTGGAATTGAAAACAGTGAAAATGTCAAGGAATTTACGAATGTACCAATTTTCATGAAAATCGTCGCTCATTTCTCTCGTTGCTCCAATTTCCTCGTCCGCCATTTTGGAGAACAGTGTCGCGTTCAGATGAAAGAAAGCTGCATAGAGCTGACGACAAGAGGACACGACAGAAATGAGGCGGAAGACGTGTAATTAAGTTGTTGCGAAACCACTTTTTATTGTAAATAAGCGTCGCATGCCCGGAGCGAAAAACTCCACGCAATTATCCCCCGAGTACAATGATCATGCCTTGCATCAGCTTTTCAGCACCGTGATTCACTTCTTTCCGAGTATCAAATTCAATTGGTAGAAAATTCACATTAATCTCGCCACTGCTGTCGAATATTCGGTGTTGGACACACCATCGACCCAAACGTAACACCAGGAAAGTTAATTACACGTGGGGAATGACGTTCCAGCTAATTGTGCATTCCCATGGCGAACTTCTAATGAAGATGCGCCCGTGCGAATTCAAATGCACCGCAATTTTTTTTTCTCCTGGATTTCCACACGTCGCAGACGGTGAATTAAGCATACACAGTGGCTAAATTGGTGAAAGTGTTGCTGGAGCTTGTTAGAAATGTGAAGAAAATTGGAAAATCATGCTCGGAATTTCGGCGACATTACATTTCCCTTGGAGAGGAGCCAGAATATTTCTCCGCGTCGGAGAACTTCAATATTTCTGAGCAGTTCGAACACTATAGTCAATTATCGAGGCACGTAGAATGATTTTGTTGTACATTGTTTGATGCAAGAATTAAACAATTGTCAATAATTGCAGTTAGACATTTTTCGTCATAAATGCACAACATCCTCCGTCGAATGATCACGATGTAATGTCCTTTTACGGCCGTAATGACTGAACCAACGAACGAAGACAATAAAAACGTCAGTGCAGATATATTATACGCTTCGGGGGTCCTTATGGCAACCACAAGAGCCCCGCTCGTCCTGCAGTTGACACGATTGTCGGCCATAAATGCTTCGAGCTGTCCTTCGAACTTTATGGTCCTGTTGCATAAAGGGATCGCATAACGTCCCTCGTTATAGAGTCGCTCGAACTTCCGGAACACCATGTAGACATGCATTTTCTTATCTTTTCTATTTATAATTTTTCTCCTTCTTGAAATCTGTAATGAATTTCAGCAGCTTTTTGCTGCGAATCGCAGCTGATCAGGACGCTATATTGCGTCGCGATGCAGCTCGCATAGAAACAGTCCTTGGTCCGAAATCTAAAAGGACTTTCGTCACTTTTGCTGTGGCAATGAACGTTAAACAATAACCACAGAAACAATGGGGATTTTTCTACAGTTAGTAAATTTAAATGAGCGGCTGCTTAGCATTCCGAGATCCGCGATTATTTCGCAAGTTTCCTAGCTTTTTCACTGGGACTGCGAAAATCCCCAAAATCGTTAAAATATAGTCGAGACAAATTGCAAAATATTCGAATATATTTGTTAATACATATACAGGGTGTCCCAGCTAACTTGACCACCTTGAATATCTCGGTAAAATATTTTTAATATGTCGCAAAAATTCCATTCCTAATGAACAAAATCTGTCAGCTTCTCGAACCTGTCACGTCCCACTCAATTAATTCGGATAATCGAGGTTCTGCTATATCGTGGATTAGACAGACAAATATGATCGAAATTGTGTCGTGTCTGGGCTCATTTTAATCAGAAATGTCTCAGGAATACATCGGCGAAAGTCTTAGGAAAAGATCATTAGAAGCGAACGAGTTATATCAAGGTATTACCTGTAGATTGATGATGCTAATTAATTTGTGATTGATCAGTCTCGCAAACGAAAAGGACTGTTAATCGCTGGAAAACCGTGAACTTTCCTACGAAAGCGTGAACCGCGAAGATTCCTGTGTCATTCCCGTTGAACGCACACCGTTCCCCTCTGGCCGTCTAATTATTATAATTAATTACCGTCTCCCAACCGGCGAACCTCGTGACGCATAAATCTCGATTCACGTGTGCGGAGGGGAGAGGTGTCAACAAATTATCGCGAGTATTCCTCCGTATTCTACGATTAATCAGTCGAGGCATGAATCACACCGATAGTAATTGATTTATCGGTGTGTATGCAGTCTCCTCCAGCAATTATGTCTCTAGTCGAGCTTCGAATACCTATTTAACAAAGATTCTCTCATTTTACGGATAAGAAAAATCGGTTCTTCAAAATTCTCATTCGTCCTTGCACTACCCCGAGCAGCCTAGTCGAGTCACTTACGGAAACGTTCTTTCGCAGGGTGTCTCACAATCAGCTGAAGGAGGCCACCTAAATATCACCTGTATTTTTAATGGCGCAAAAAAAATATTTATGGCATAATTTAAATGGTATCGAAGGAAGAATATCATAGAAGAAAAATTTTTTTGTCCGGTTATTTTTTCATGGATTTTTCAAGGTCATCGTTATTTTTTATCGGGAAAACTTATCATCTTTTATTCCATCTTGTTAATGACATAAGCATATTCAAATGTATTTTTTCAGCCGCTATATGATGGAATAAAAAAAATAAGTTTTCCCGATAAAAACATAACGATGCCCTTGAAAAAACTGAAAAAATAATCGGACGAAAGAAATTGTTCTTCTATGATATTCCTTCTTCGATACCATTTAAATTATGCCATAAATATTTTTTGTGTCATTAAAAATAAAGGAGATATTTAGGAGGCCTCCAGCTAGCTGAGACACCCTGTATAGTAATTTAATGACAATAACTTTTCATTATCGATGATTTTAACTCGGAGACTTTTAACAATATATTCGCGTGAGATTTTTTTAGTGGAAGTGAGTTTAAGCACGACACAATTCACAGCAGATTTAGTTCGACGCATTAGAGAACTCGGACATCGGTTCGGATAATAGAGGTTCCACTATATCGTGGATTACACGAGCAAATACGAATCGAATTGCATCGTGTTGGGTATCGTTTTAATCGGGAGAATGTCATGAATACGTCGACACAAGTTTCATTCGAAAATGATAAAAAATAGCAAAGTTATATGGGAAAGTGATCAATGAACGCGATTTAAGTGACTTTTCGGTTCCGAATTTTTCACATGAATAAAAAAAATCACTGTATTTGCTATTTTCTTTTGAATGCAACATTCTTCCTCCAACGTGATCATTTTCATCCGCTTACCTGAAGGTAAAACATGTTTGCAGGGCAACAAGCTGGCCCAGTCCCAGAAAAGAAACTCGCGCACCGGTTTTCGGAGAATGCACTGCGGGAAATAGAAAAACGAACCGGTTTAGATGCATTCGCGGGGGTGGAATCGACGGGAGTTAGAGAATTCCGTTTGAGAAAATTGCCACAGCTCGATTTACGATGTTCTTTGCGACACAAAGGGTTGAATAGACCTCGACGACATTTCACGGCTAACCACACCCTGGCTGCGGCGCGATTGTTCGCAGAATTGCATGCATGCACACCACTCCCAGCTGGAAATCACGGAACTCGTTCCCTGAATCTCCTCGATGTGCACATCTTCTGGATCTCTCGATCGACTGACCATTCACTCCGACATTCGTGCTACCCATTTTCATAATGCCCGAGTTTAGGGTTGCATCAGCGAGCCGACGATGCAGATTCACAAATGTACCCAGAACTTTCTCAAAAAAATTGGCTCGAGTAGACACTTGCCATAAAACTACTTCGTACTATCCTTTCAAAGTGGTGAAATAATAAGGACCTCCACAAATATTTTCATAATTTAACTGCATAATTTAATTTGCCATGGATAAACCTCATACACGCCTATCAATATTCCACTAAAAATAAAACATCTTTATCAAGTCATGCCATGAGAAAAAAAATTTCGGAGAAGCTCAAATCTGTGGGACACTATCCAACAGTGCCATAACTTACTCAAAAAATTTGTTTCAGTTGAAACTTGCCATGAACAAACCTCACACTATTTTGTCTACGTAGTAAAATAACAAAAAATCTTTATCAACTGATTGAACGATAAAAGAATCCAGAGAACTTCCATCCATCGAAACATCCATCGAAACCAAAAGAACGTCCACAAAAATGCCCGAGACTTTCTCAAAAAAAATTCTTTCGAGTTCAAATATTCCACAATAGTAGTTCACACTACCCTTCCAATGCACAAAAATAAAATTTCTCTAGCAAGCCATAGCGCTCGAAAAATTCTGAAAACTACCCTCTGCTCGAGTGTGTTGAATCAAACCTCTTTCGAAGAAATAAAAGTCATTTCGCCTACACGAACCTAATGTTTCGATCATACCAACGTTTCCAAAAACGAATACACTGTCCAGATAATGAATTGCAAATATTGCAACTACCTCCCCTTGCCATCAGCTTCTAACAAAATCCATCAAAGTCACAGTAGAGCTGCACAACGAAGTTCACTTGCTCGAAAAGGAAGCAACGATAAAGTAAAAAAAAAGAAGAACATATGATCAGTCCCACAGAGAATAATAGCACCGCGAGTCACCAGGGGTTGGTTGGCCGTCGGCGTTCGCCTAAGTCCCGGACTAGGGGGGTGTTTTATGGGGGTGCTTACGTCGAATGCACGAATACGGGTCAGATGGGGCACGTGTCCCGTCGGTTACAATATCGTTGCACTCCGGCACGGCAGTGAATAAAGTCAGTACGTAACTGCTCGGCATGCTGGCAGGTTGGGTTTATATAGCGTGTGGCTCTAATAAGATGATACTTGAACGCTATGGGACCGGGGGCCCCCGGTTTGTATGGGAAGAGGGGGCTGGATGATGCGCGTTGCCTTGTTTCGCATTACCTTGCCTCACCTTGCCTTAGAACCTTGCTGGGACCGACCTGCACGTGGCCCGTGCACTATCTCCTGACCATCGGATCAGATACGTTGCACTGGAACTCGTCCTTTCGTTGGAAATTCACTTTTAATGGGAATACAGCTTACCTGGAGTTTTCATTCAATTTTTAGGACCAGAGTATTTTGCCACAAGAGTATTTTATATTATCAACGTAGTAAAAAAATTAAAAACTTCTAATTCATAGCTCCCTGTGCAGCAATCTAAAATGAAAGGACAATATAATCGTAACTTTTGAGAAAATCCTCTGTTTAGGATAAAACTTGGCCCAAGTATACATCATACTGTCCTGTAAATGTAAGAGAAAAATTAAAAACTTCTATCGAGGCACAGAATTGCAAAAAAAGTTAGAAATATCTGAAATTGGTGGTCACAGTGCAGTAATCTACAATGGGACCTCCACAAATATAATCGTAACTTTTGAGAAAATCCTCTGTTTAGGATAAAACTTGGACCAAGTATACATCATACTGTCCTGTAAATGTAAGAGAAAAATTAAAAAATTCTATCGAGGCACAGAATCGCAAAAAAAGTTAGAAATATCTGAAATTGGTGGTCACAGTGCAGTAATCTACAATGAAAGGACCTCCACAAATATAATCGTAACTTTTAGGAAAATCCTCTGTTTAGGATAAAACTTGGCCCAAGTATACATCATACTGTCCTGTAAATGTAGTAGAAAAATAAAAAATTTCTATCGAGGCACTGAATTGCAAAAAAAGTTAGAAATATCTGAAATTGGTGGTCACAGTGCAGTAATCTACAATGAAAGGACCTCCACAAATATAATCATAGCTTTTGAGAAAATGCTCCGTTTAGGATAAAACTTGGCCTAAGTACACTTCATACTATCTTGCCAATGTAGTAGAAAAATAAAAAATTTCTATCGAGCCATTGAATTGCAAAAAAAGTTACTAATATCTCAAATTGGTGGTCACAGTGTAGTAATCTACAATGAAAGGACCTCCACAAAAATACTCCGTTTATATCGAAACTTGTCAGAAAAAAATATTGTCAAACCATTACTGTGTCTCTACAATCCACTATAAAAAAAGATAATACTAATAAAAAGAAGGGATCATATGGAAGTGCCACAAAAAATTGCATAAGCGTAACAGGGAGAAAAAGAAAAAGTGAGATTGATACTTCAGTGAAGTATTAAATCATGTTACAGCATTCCTGCAGTCGAGCCTCGACCGTCCCGAACATTTTTAATTGCCGCAGGAGAATCATCTCCGCAACCATGCCATTTCAGTTATTCCCATAATCGAGAGGCGCATCTGTTAAAGGATGTATGCAATTAACAATTCGCCAACGGTTTCCCATGCCGGTAAATCGAATTCGAAAACTTCATCAGACACACACATACGCGGAAATCATCTCGAGGAAAGAATGAAAAGAAAACGATTCTAGCATTAATGCTGAAACTATGCGATTCTCATAGTGATCGAGGGAACCAGGAATAGAAATCGATGCAACTGCAACTGCATCGATGCACAGTAAATCATGTGCAGCAGTCTGGTGTGAAAGGACCTTCACAAACTACATTATGACTTTCGAGAAAGAGGTCCGTTTTTTTCTTCGTCTAAATCTTGAATCGCGTCTTAAAAATACGCATTATTATAAATAATTAAAAATTGGTTGGGCGAAATATAAAACTTTAAAAGAATTGAATAATTAAGGATGTTGTAATGTTGCTTTTAATGTAACAAAGTCGTTAAGGGATGAAATCAAATTTTCTGTTATTCCTGCTTCTCACAATAAATGCAAAACATTTTTATTTTGCATAAAGACCCTCTATTAATAATAAATTGGGCAGAGAAGTGAATAGAACCATAGTGAATGAGTATTGATACCATGATTTAGTGCTGTCTAGATTGCTAAAATATTGCATTGCGGAACAGCGGGTGCAACAAATTGTGGCAATTGTCGATCATTTCTTTTACGGCTCTATGGAAGAATTGTTTGAGAGATGAGGTTTAAACTGTTCATGACAAATCGCTTTTGTTGCATATTTGTGGTCGGATCGTGGGAAGGCCTCTGTAATCCGGATCAATGCGATCCACAAATGATCTTTCGAGCCGCGAGCGCTGACTTCTAGCCTCGAAGGTGCAGCATGAAGAAGTCATTCCATCGATTATCGTGCTTCGTATCAGAAAGAATTTGATATTTCATAGGTGTTCTCGAGCCGTCGGACGGGATCCAGTGGGTCATTGACGCGTTTAGGCTCGTGACTGTCTTTCTACCCTATAACCACGTGATCACCCCAATTCCTGCGAAAAAAATAATTTTTAGATGTTCGATCTCAGAATATTATATTTCAACGAAATTGTATCCTGGATTTTTCGATTTTAAGGTTTTTTTTATGCAAAACAGAATTTTTACATAATTGATAAATGCAGACAAATATCTAATTTGGTTAAGCGGATCTCGCGCCGAAACGAGAGAACTCATACAACCGGTACAAAAGAGTAATTATCGTAATTTCGAAACGGAATGAGCAAATACGCTGTTTTAATTATCACGGGGCGAGCAGGAATTATGAGCCTCGGTATAATAGCGATAAATAATTAAAATATGTATATTATTCTGCTTTAATAACAATTGCCTTTTGTTCTCCATAACCTTATGCCATCGTACAGTCGGATGTTCTACTCTCCTTTCATAAAAGATCTCTTCACTTTACGTTTCTCAATCATGCTTTCGACATCAGCCGAAAAAATGAAATACACACTCTCCTATAAAGTAATACTTAAAACTCGACATTTTCAACTTTTATCGCAAATTTCATAAGAAAAAGGTTATTGTCGATTAACCTGGAATCGTAATGCTGTAATTTAAACACTAACGGACTAATATGGTTCTTTCAATGACATCAACATTTTTATATATATATGAAACTGCCTTTAAAAAATTATTATTTTCACAATTTTTATTAAAAATTCTACTGTATCATCTAGTCCAGATATTATTGAGTATACCATACAAATGTATTTTAAATATGAAATAGAAGTATTCATCAATATTTCGGTAACTTTTTATATAAAAATTAAATTGAAGTAGCTGCATAATAATTCCCTTTGTCGACGCTTTTGAACGTTCGCGATGAATATTTCATTTTCCAAGTGATTGACTTTCCATGTGACTATCACATCACCTGCATAATACTGTTCAATTACCATCCCCAACTTCCCACTCACCTCTGGATCGATCTAAGATCATAATGCGGTTCGTCTACTTGATTAACACATTCACAGCCGATGACGTAAAACTACGTCTTTCTCGCAAGCTCACTGACAGCCGCCGACGTAGGATGACGTCATTTTATACGACAGTAGAATTACATTTTCAAATCGACATAACCGCTAGCTACAATTATGATATAATGATTCACGATAGAACCATCAATCTACCTTCAAAATGGCGCTCACTATACCCTTCTTCGATCGACGCAAACATTGCCTTGGAGAAAAGGAAGAAATTGAACAATGTTTATTCTATTAATTTCTTCGTAAAGCCCTTAACAAAAAGTCAATTATTGGGTGGTAAAGGTATCGATAGCGAGTAGTAGACTGCGGATTTTATATGAATTTATGAAAAAAATGAGCAGGTGTAATCTGAAACAGCAAAAACATTAGATGAATTTAAAGCCACACTGTCATATCATGTTCAATCTATTAAACATCTTAAGAAGGAAATTGCACTTTTATTTCAGTCCAGTTTCTTGCTATCCAGGTAGGAAGTTTTTATTTTACATAAAAATCCGCGGTCTAGTAATTAGAGTTACAAATCGGAGATGATGGGACTCGGCCAACAGGTTGACCTGGTATTTTTTTCGAAGGCTCATCGTCGTCTCGGCAGAGACTTAGCATAGTCTCGGTGCAGTTTCAGTACAGGTATAGGCACAAGCAAGCGGAGAAAGGCACGCGCGGGTACGCACGCTCGGAATCGCTTGCCGAGCAGTAGAAATAATCCGCCTGTTGCCCAGCCTTACGTGCATATCCAGCAAGACCGAGCAAGAAGGAGCAAGACCAGGTCAGGGCAGAGCACTTGGATCGTTATTTCAACCCTTTCACGGCCGAGGAGATGCATCGTATCTGCTTTTATAGGCGAATGGCGACGATACAGAACAACAGGACGAACCAACGGTGCCGATTCGTGAGACACCGTGAAAATAATCTGCATCGAATTACCCGACCGAGGAACGTTGCTCTCGTATCAAGGCTGTCTAATCTCCTTATAAATTAAACGATTCTTAAAAAGGAATCCGGAGAAGAAGTTTCTAAAAAGAAGAAGATGACGATTTTTTAAAACAAGGAAGAGCACGTCGATTGGCGACGTTGTAGAACATCAGGACGAACTATACCAGCGATGCCATTCATGCCAAACGTGAAAATAATCTGCATCAAATTATTCTGTATAAATTAAACGATTCTTAAAAAGGAATACGGAGAAGAAGTTTCTAAAAAGAAGAAGATGACGATTTTTTAAAACAAGGAAGAGCACGTCGATTGGCGACGTTGTAGAACATCAGGACGAACTATACCAGCGATGCCATTCATGCCAAACGTGAAAATAATCTGCATCAAATTATTCTTTATAAATTAAACGATTCTTAAAAAGGAATGAGGAGAAGAAGATTTAAAAAGAAGATGACGATTTTTTAAAACAAGGAAGAGCACGTCGATTGGCGACGTTGTAGAACATCAGGACGAACTATACCAGCGATGCCATTCATGCCAAACGTGAAAATAATCTGCATCAAATTATTCTTTATAAATTAAACGATTCTTAAAAAGGAATACGGAGAAGAAGTTTCTAAAAAGAAGAAGATGACGATTTTTTAAAACAAGGAAGAGCACGTCGATTGGCGACGTTGTAGAACATCAGGACGAACTATACCAGCGATGCCATTCATGCCAAACGTGAAAATAATCTGCATCAAATTATTCTTTATAAATTAAACGATTCTTAAAAAGGAATCCGGAGAAGAAGTTTCTAAAAAGAAGAAGATGGCGATTTTTTAAAACAAGGAAGAGCACGTCGATTGGCGACGTTGTAGAACATCAGGACGAACTATACCAGCGATGCCATTCATGCCAAACGTGAAAATAATCTGCATCAAATTATTCTTTATAAATCAAACGATTCTTAAAAAGGAATCCGGAGAAGAAGTTTCTAAAAAGAAGAAGATGACGATTTTTTAAAACAAGGAAGAGCACGTCGATTGGCGACGTTGTAGAACATCAGGACGAACTATACCAGCGATGCCATTCATGCCAAACGTGAAAATAATCTGCATCAAATTACTCTTTATAAATCAAACGATTCTTAAAAAGGAATGAGAAGAAGAAGATTTAAAAAGAAGATGACGATTTTTTAAAACAAGGAAGAGCACGTCGATTGGCGACGATGTAGAACATCAGGACGAATTGTACCAGCGATGCCGATTCATGAGACACCGTGAAAATGATCTGCATGGAATTACCCGACTGAGGAACGTTGCTTTCGTATCAAGGCTGTCTAATCGACCTCTTTATAAATTAAAAAATTCTTAAAAAGGAATACGGAGAAAAGTTCTGAGAAAGTAGATGACGATTTTTAAGAAGAGGGGGGAGAAGGCGACGACTTTAAGAAAGGTGACGAGTTTAGAAAGAGGGAGAAGAATTTGAGGGAGATGATTTTTTGAAAGAAGGAAGAGGATTTTTGCAAACTCGATGCTCGCAGTCAGTGTATATCTTGTATCGAGTATGCGAGGTTACGAGAGGTGCAATTGAAATCCCGTGAAACAATCGTCGAATTTATTCCCGCAGCGTCTTGAGGGTGCACAAGAAGAAGAGAGGCCCAGGTTTTGCGTAATATGCTTGAAAAGCGAAAAACTCGAGCCCGGTAAATACCTGGATGCCTCGTAAAACTGAACTAATTGCATCGACGTTGACTGTCGTGAGAAAGTTTCCTTTTCCAAGTGAATTTTTCCAGAGTCTCGCCGTTCGCCTGAATTGGATGACAATGGGAAAGGCGTGAATAAAAATTCGAATAGGAAGACATTCTTGTTATTTTTACATAAATTAGGAAGAAGAAAAGTTAGGAAGAGATATGATATATTCATTCAGCATCCTGCGAGAGATGATCGTCCATTCTAGGGCCATGGAAAAGGAAGATACGCGCCGCTGGCTCGTGGGAAGTGGTGCGAAGATAGATCTTGCAAAATATCGATGGATATATACCTTGTGGTCTGGTCGGTCGCTTTGAACGAGCACAGGACATCATCCATCGCGAGTGGGACGTATTTGCCATTGCGAAATCCAATGTTGGGAATGTTGTTGCACGAATTATTGGATAACCGGGGGGATATCGCGGTTACGCCCACCCGTGAAAGAAGTTCGTCAACGGATCCCGCTGCTTGGATGGAAACACGTATCTTCGCTTCGAATCGTGCGAATGGCCTTCCAACGATGATCCCCGTGGGTGTAGAACAGCTTAGAAAATTTTTCACGGTTGCAGAATCTACTGTGGGAGAAGGGAGAGTCTCCCTTTCGTCACCCTTTGGTGAATGGAACGAGTAAAATTCTATGTATATTTCTCTACCGATTCTTATTCATCTCCTCTTCACAATCCTATATTTTATTCATTTATCATCAATTTCTACATTTCCACTAATTCTATTTTACTCTTCAACTCTGTGTCCCATCGATTCGAAATTAAAGGATACGTGTGGAAAGAAATATTCTCTTCTATTTTGTTCTACTTTGTTGAGGAGACTTTCTGTGTATACAGTGGTTCTATCGATTAATCTGCAATACGGACGCCAGTTTGTTCAATCAAACACGCTCCGCGGAGATTACCAAAGACACCGCCGAGTGTAGAGAGTTAATGGATGAGGTAATTCGTGGTTTTAATCATTTTCCGAAGACCGAAGCATCTTGACAAGCACTTCAACACGCATGGACGAGGAGCATCGTCCGAGGAATTCTGCACGGCGGCTGACATTCGACAGATTTCATGCCCGATAATTAATTAATCGGCGCGTTAAATGTTAGATCGAACATACTAATTCCGAGTTGGACACGTTCTGTTTGTCTTGTTCGATCGATGGACGACCTGACGCAACGCCGCCATCTTTATTTTTCCCTGAGGACGGACTGTTTGAACGAAGTGTCTACAGACGATGCGAATACTACATTTTCTATTAAGGAAACAGATATACATACGAATGTTTATTATTCTACACACACGGATATTCTCTAGAATTTATTATTTATTGACATTTGATTTTTTCTGCCGACAGCGGGAATATACGAGCATGATTTTCGACGAACTATCAAAGGACGCGAACAACTGTATCCCTGTTTACTTAATGTCGAGGTTATAACGTTACACGCGATCACTATAACGCGTGGTGCTCTTAAACGAACGTCCTGTCCCCATTCTAACCTGATACGCCAATGAAAATCACCGGTTTCCTTTTTCGTACCCGGTGATCAGCCGGCGATTTTGACATTGACATTTACCGATTAATCGTGTAATCACTATCTTTTCATTAGATTAAATAATAAGCCATTTTCCTATTAGAATCCTTCCTCTAATGGAAATCCTGCGAGACCGTCGCCGCATCGGCCGGTTGCGAAACTTATAAATATTAACTAGCCACGTAACATGCTTGAAAATATTCAGGAAAATATATAAAAAAAACTTTTTAAAAACCACGCTTATAATAATATGCACTAAAAAGGAGAAAATCATCTTTTTAGACATCAATGACTATAAATAAAAGCGTGGAGCGCTAAACTATATTGACGTAATCTTCGTGGGCGCTCCACGCTTTTTATTTACAGTCACGAATGTCTAAAAAAATTATTTTCTCCTTGTTAGTGCATTTTAATATAAGCGTGGTTTTAAAAAAATTTTTTTTCATATATTTTTTTATTTTCTACCATCTAGTCTTTTTTAAATGGAACGCAAGATATAGTAATACTGGTACGAAATAGTAAGATACAGAAACGCAAGGTATGGAAATACGCGAGATAGAATGAGGGGATGACTCCGAGAGACAACGTCTCTTGATGGAGTCCGACATTGTCCGAAATGGAATTGAATGAACGGAACACTACACTGACTGAGCTCCTCCGGTGCGAAATGGGTCAGTGGAGTGGGGATGAGTCGGAGTGGGAACGCGTAGTGGAGTAGGGAGCGCTGGCGCGCGGAGTGGGGATCGCTGAACGTGATGACGTACTACCGAGCGACGATTGTGACAATTAATATTAAAATTATTTTTCTCCTGAGCGCACAGTTTTTAAAAAAAAATTTGTTTTTTAATATCGCATTATCATCCAGTTCTGAGCTACGTTTAAAGTTACAAGTCTCTAGCTCATCGGGATGTGGTTTAAAATTCGATTACAAGATTTGACGCATACAACGACAACTCGGCAAGCTAATTAAGCGTGGTGAAAAGAACATATTTCCCTTCGAAATGCTAGAAAAATCGTAACCTTTTATGATCAATTCAACATTTCTGCTGATATTTTAATGACGAACGTTCTGCATATTGTTACTCTCAAATTGTACCTCGGCATTTCAGGTGTTAAATTCCCCAAAATTAGAGTAACACAGTTAAAAAAAATACTGAACGATACAATAAGCATTCCCTAACAACGTCCCAGAATCCCATTTCGATCGACCCAGTGCCCTCCGAGAAAAAAAATTGCCAGACACCGATGTTTTCCGCGCAGTGTTGGAGGCTGGATTTCGGCAGCGGTCGGTGAAAATCACTATGCTCTGCGGTCGAAACAATGCAACGAGAGGAGCCGCAAGAGATCAGGATTGCCGAAAGGCAGCTGGCAATTTGGCGGTCGGCTTTCCTAAAGGCGGCGCACGCTCGTGGCTTGTGTAGTGCGAGGAGCCATAACCGCGAACTGCGAACACAGAACGGGCTGGTGTGACGGAGCACCCAGATTCTTGGCAAGCAGTAGGTCATCGCGCGACTAGAACGAAGAACGAGAAGAAGATTTTCACTTTCATCGTGACCGAGGGAATGTCTGGCTGCCTACCTGGATCACGGGGCAACAAAGGCGTCTTGGTAGCGTCGCGACGCGTCGACGCGACGACGAACCTGGCTAACTGTGACACGCAACTTCGACAGAAGATCGGATTATTCATAACCTTCCATTGAACGCGCGCACTCGTGTGAACTCCCCGTTCCACCTGGCCTGTCCTCCTCCCGCTGATACCCTCGTGTGAACCTTCATCATCTTCTTCTTCTTCATCGTCCCAATAAGTCAAGACTTTTGACGTTCTGCGGAAGATAACTGGCCCGTTAGCAATCTTTTTACCACGCTTATAAAAGGATATCCAAAAGTACCTTTAGGATGTTGAATGAGAATATCTGTCAAACGCCATTTTTGTCTCTTGTCACTTTCTTGTATTTCTAACCTACAATAGACAATTTTATTTAATTGAATTGAAGAGCGTAGTTATTAACATTTATTTTGCAAACCAGTGTTCAATAAAATAAACCCATCGTAAATTACGTGATTTTTTCGGCATACATAACACTGTCCAACAGCCAAAAAGTATTTCGATTCCCACTATGCGATACTTGTAGAGTTTTCCACGCTGATTCCGAATCTGGTTTTAATTTTTTCCCTATACGTCCAGTTTTTGAGAAAATGGAGTTTAAAAAAAGACATATTTTTCAACTTTAAACAAATATTGCGATGTTATTATAAAAGATATTGAATTGTTCTTTACAGCAAAAGATTCTGTAGACTTTCCCGAATACAGTGATATCAAATATTAATACATTATGATTGTTTAAACATGTTTAAACAATGATTAAAGACGGAGATGCACCACTTTTGCACCAATTTTTGCGGATATTTTCGAATTTATCTCAAAAAATAAGGGTCCAGCGAAAAATTGAACTGTACCACGCGAAAGAGCAGACTTTTATCTTCAGAAACCCCCCTGTGAAGTTTGCATGGTCGACGTTTTCTTCGAACCAGAAAGCAAAAGATCTTCGCGCGACATGAGTTTCCGCCAGTGGCGCTCGGGACGGGATACGGAGCGGCGAACGACCGCTCTGGTGGTGAGCGCCACTGGTGACAACTCATGTCGCGCGAAGATATTTTGCTTTCTGGTTCGAAGAAAACGTCGACCATGCAAACTTCACAGGGGGGTTTCTCAAGATAAAAGTCTGCTCTTTCGCGTGGTATAGTTCAATTTTTCGCTGGACCCTTATTTTTTGAGATAAATTCGAAAATATCCGCAAAAATTGGTGCAAAAGTGGTGCATCTCCGTCTTTAATCATTGTTTAAACATGTTTAAACAATAATAATGTATTAATATTTGATATCACTGTATTCGGGAAAGTCTACAGAATCTTTTGCTGTAAAGAACAATTCAATATCTTTTATAATAACATCGCAATATTTGTTTAAAGTTGAAAAATATGTCTTTTTTTTAAACGCCATTTTCTCAAAAACAGGACGTATAGGAAAAAAATTAAAACCAGATTCGGAATCAGCGCGGAAAACTCTATAAGAATCGCATAGTGGGAATCGAAATACTTTTAAAAAGTTGAAATTTGTTGGACAGTGTAATCGTCCATCAGAGCGAACAATTCGAAATTTTGTTAAAAAATTTGATGAAACTGGATCTGTTCATGATAAACCAAAGTCTGGCAGACCAAAAACAGCTCGTTCGAATGAAAACATTGCTGCTGTTCGTGAAAGCATTGCTACTATTTGCTACCCATCAACATCAATTCCACGTCGTTCTCAAGAATTGAGCATTTCTTCGAATTGATGTCTGTAAACGTGGTCGTGGTGGTCATTTGATAGATATCGTCTTTCACACATAATTGTCATAGATGATACCGGATAATTAAATAAAAAAACCAATAAAATTAAAAATAGTATGTTTTTTTGTTTAAAAAATCTTCCTATAGTCTTTTTTGGATAACCATATATTAACTGGCCGTGTTGTTGTTGTTGTTTTTAAACTTTTTGAAAACCACGCTTATATTGAAATGCACTAGAAATGGGAAAATAATTTTTGACCTGGTTCTCCATAAAATACCGAATCCAGTTAAATGATAAATAATATTTTTCCCCAAAATTTTAAGCAATTATTCAAAATTTCTTCTGTTACAAAATTAGTGTCGGAATGGACATACAAAGGTCCCTTCGAGAATTTTTTTCTCGGACAATACTAATCCGATCAAAACGAGCTTTTACCATGTCATTCCACGGTATTCGATGCAATATTTAACATTTTTGTTTTGCCGATCATGGCAGTAGCCGCCGCCTTCAACTATGCAACCCGCTGACCAAACAGAGCGTTAGTGTAATCAATAGACACGTTCTCCAGCGCACGGTGTTCGAAGTGTTAATTACGAAATCGTCCGGTGCTAGGATTGCAGAGTTAATAACATTGTTTAACGGATCGAACGGGAAACGGCGTAGCCGAGGGTGTTATTAACGGTCCCCGTTCAGCCGAGACGATACGGAGACATGAAGTGGAAGATGACGAGCCGGGGAGCATTTACACGGGAGCCTGAACATAGAGGGAGAGAAAGAGAAAGAGACTGTCATTCCTGTCACTTCGGCGATTAACGTGCGCGCGAAAGACAACCTGCGAGTCACCGGCCGACCATTACCGGTGTAACGTCTATTAACATGGCGTAATGAGGAATTATTTTCAAACATATCGAACGCTCTCGTGCCGCTAATGGCTCGGTTAATTTGTTTTTCCCGTGTAGAATCCAATCCGCGCGGAACGTTGACCTCGCGATTTCGCGCGGTCGAGATGCGAAACGATGACTGCGCTCGAAAAGCGAATGTCTGAGAATATTGAATATCTCGGATGATTTGATGATCGAGAATGGCGATTTCATGATTTTGTAATGGTCGTAATAATTTATTGTTGATTCAGCTGTTTTCATGATGTAGGTTTTGGAATTCTATGAATGGCTGCTTCGAGGTTGCTTCGGAACCGACACTTTCGTTGGAAAGGGAATATTAGAGTTTCGAGAAGAGAATAGAATTAGTACTAAAGAAAATTCATGAAAACAGGTACGGGTTCAGTGGTGACGCTGGTATGTGTCCTGACTGCCACCAGAACGATTCAGGTGTTCGAATCCTCGCCAAAAGGATAATCTGGAAAAGCAGATTTTGTGATAAATAGAATTAATAGAAAATGGAATTAAATGGTAGATAGAATCAAACAGATAGCACAATGAGCAACCAATAGACGGAGTAAATACGAAACAGAATGAATAAAAAATAGAATTACAGAATCAATAGCAAATGGCATTAATAATAAATAGAATCGATAGAAAGTGGATTTAATAATAAATGGAGAATTAGTAGAAGACCAGAATTCGTAATAAGTAAAATAGAATCAGTAGAAAATAGAATAAATAGAAAATAAAACGAATAAAAAATAGAATTAAATAATAAATTGTAAAAATTGCATTAATAATGAGTGGAATCGATAGAAAGTGGCATTAAATAATAAATAGAATTAATAGGAAATGAAATAATAATAAAAAGAATCAATAGGAAATGGAATTAAATAATAAATGGAATCGGTAGAACAACAGAATTCATAATAAGTAAGTAAAATCAGCAGAAAATAGAATAAATCGAAAATAGAATGAATAAATCACCATGCTCACAGAGGCCGTCTACGGATTTGGCAAAACGACCGAGGCAAACCTTCCCTCGTCAATGACGAAACCCCCTCGTCCGGGGTAGATCCACCGGGCAGATTAACTCCGTTTCTTGTTCTAATTGACGTTCAAATAGTATTTATGCTTTGCGAACTTGAATAGATCGTGAACCATATACCGGATGTTGCAACAGTTCGAGTTCAGAGGCGGCTGGAAATTTATTTTCATTTCGTAGACAATTAATGGCCACTGAGAACAATAGCAACAATGTTACGTGCTTGAAAATGTCCGAGACTCTTCTTCATCCAATAAAATTCTATTTCCTGCGGGAATTTTTCTTATGAAGCTTAGAGAAGATTAGATAATAACAATATAATAACACTGTCATCGCTCGGAATCGAACGAAATTGACGAAAGGATTGTTTCGATGGGAAGCATCGACAGAAGCGAACGTAGCACAATATTTCAGAAATCTACGAGCAAAGAGGCTCGCGCGGAATGTCGAACGGTTCCCTCGGTATTCAATTTCACCTGAGTTTCGCATAAATTTCCAGGGGGACGCGTCCGCGCGCGGACAACCATAAATTCACGGGGGCTGACGCGTGTCACCCGAGGCTCCGTCGTAAAGCAATTAAGAGCCGCACCGATAATGACTAGTCGACGACACACGGATGACACACGCCAATGATAGCCGAACGAACCTGAAAAACCAACGGTGATTCGTTGAACGAACGGGAAGGCGAGACTCACCGTGAAAAACCAGAAAATGATAGGTCAACTATGCTTCGATGGATAAGCCGCGAGAAAAATGCAAAATGGCGGATGGTCGCGAGATATTTCACACAATCTCTTTCCGTGTTTCACTGGAATGGAATCAATACTAGAAATTTATATTACAAGTTCTTAGATTTCTTGAATTGCACTCGGTTGTCCTCTCTGAGGCAGGGGCCAAAAATAACAGTTATAAAATTTTCAACGATGAAAATCATTAATAAAACGTTGACTATTATTGAAATTTAAGATAATGTACGCGAAATATAAAGAAAAAAATTCGAAGAACAAAATGATTAAATAATATCGATTTTTATACTTTTTCGTTACAAATAACAGTTATTAGTGTCCAAAAAATTGGATCCTCCTCGATAACTGTTATCGATGAAAAAAAACTGTTTTGATTTTTCAAAGCATTCTTCTTTTAATTATCCTATTAAGCTGAAACTAATGCGTTGATGTCCTTAAATATTTTTAACATGTCCACTGCTTTAAATTGTACGTGACCATTTTTGTCATAAATGCATAAAATCCGCAGTCTAGTTATAACAATTATGGTCCCTGCTCTGAGTATGTTATTCCATTATTCAAAATATTGCTTACATTATTAAATGTATACCGGTATACAATCAATTACTGAATATTGAGGTATTGTATGAGGTGTTATGCCAATTTCATATCCATAAAATTTCAAAAGTCATAGGGAAAGGGAATATATCTAGATCGGAAGAAATATTTAATTTTCCAGTTAAAATAGCTCCGAGAGCAAAGGGTTAGGAGTATATCACGCGTGATATCTGAACTCTGGATTTTCATAAATTTATAAAGTGAAATATTGTATACACTGATAATATAAAATAAGATGTATGTATTAAATTAACAACACGAAATAAAATATAACGAGCATTAAATTGTTGATCTGCCAGCGTAACGAATGAGAAACGGACGCCTTAAAACAAAGAATTCGCCGTCAAAGATGGCGCCGACAGGTAACGAGGAAGAGAAACGCCGCGTGACGCAAACAATTACCCGATAAATTACCGGCGAATTTGTTTTTTAATTGTCAAATAAACGGGTCCGGCGAGTTCGTTCTCTCATTTCCCTTCTTTTATTGTTCGAGTCCCGTGAATTTCAGCCGAAGGACGTGCATAAAAGAAGTTTTCTTTTTTTACGCCATTCCGTTTCATAAATGCGAGGTTGCTCAAAAATAATTATCCGGCTGCGACATCGTTTGCGTAATCGATGATTTGATGACGGGAGGAAATGGGATTCCTTGATCCTCCCGCAGATTTTTATTGATCGTCGAGAAAAGTCCTTGAGGATCTTCTGCCTTGCTCGACAAATTATTCGGACACACAAATGTGTGTGAAAAATCTGCTATCCGGGGAATGTTTATTCCGATTTTATGCAATTTGTTTTATGTAAGACGTAGAAAGTATGGCTGCGAACAGTATAAGTGGCGCCTACTGTGGAAAATGTGGTGGCTCATCGAAAATAATCAGTCCGTTGAGGAATTTTAGAGACATTATGTATAAGTGAAAGTTTATTATTGATCGCTTCCTTTTGCGAATCGTTCATTCAGATAAATATTGCAGAATTTAGAACAGCATTTTTTAGATGTATATGTTTTTTTTTTATCTGGGAATCAGAGAAATCAGATAAAAATCCGAGGGATCAAAATTTTACTATTTTTTGTCTCCAGAGGTTTCCTCTCTCTAATTAAACAGTATCGTAATCACGGCGGCAGCGAATTTGCATTGTCGCGCGACGATCTTGTTCGTTAACAACGAGCGCCGCAAATGAACTTTTACTTCGCCTTAAACTTTAAGCACCGCAGTGCAACCGCGCACCGGTCTCTTTGTTTATTCTCATAAAGGAGGTGAACAGAGGAATGCTATTATAGTTCGTCCGGTTATCGTCAATCAGTCTTACCCCGGGAGTATAATTAAGTGACTTTAATCCTTGCCAGTTGTGACTCGAGGATTTCCTCATTTCTGTGTATCGAACACATCGATATTTTTTGTTTCTTGCTCCCCATTTCGTCTGCTTCGCGTCTCTCTGTTTCTACCACAATTATTTTATTCGTCTCTCTTCTTTCCCATTTTCTGTAGTCTCGCGTTTTTCTTTTTCTGTTTACCATTCCGAGATCCGGTGTTGCGGCGATTCCGCATTTTATCTGAGGAATAATCCTCTCCATAAATCATCGGAACAATCTGATTAGGAAACAGTGAAAATTATTGCAATCCCGCATTCAATGCGGCCGCTAATTACTGCGGGACTTTATGCAAATCATTATTATTTCTGTCCATTCCGATTTCCTTCGTCAGCCGACCAAGCAGGTTCAATCTTTCATAATATTCTTCATTTGAATACCTCTTTCTTCAACAATAAGTATGCGTTTTTTCAGTATTGGACCAATCAGATTGCGGCTACAACGGCTTCCGGCTGGCATTGGCCGAGTCGGACTAAGCCCGCCGTAGCCGCGCTCTGATTCGTCCATATTTTCCGTGAATAAAATCTCGGTGAATACTGCCGAAAAAAATACAGTGGACACGATTCACCGATTGTCCATAGAATAAAGCCGATCATCAAGGTAGTCGGCGGAGTTTTCCTCGAAATTGAATCGAGGCATGGTATCAACTCGTCGGGGATTACGGATCACGTAACCTACGAGGAACGATCTCGGAGCATAGACTTTAAGATCGGGGAGGATGAAATGTCACGAATGTCTCGAACAATGTGCAACAGAGGAGAGGGAAGGACAACGGGGCAGAGGACGGGGCCGTGGACGAGGTAGGACGTGTAATAGGCCGAAGGAGATGGAAAAGAAGAATGCCGCGCATCCATTCAGGAGAGCACTCCGCGACTCGATCCAGAAGCGAGGTGTTAATGTCACGCACTTCGAAATCAGATGGGAATCTAATTCAACGAACCTTGATCTTTACTGCCCCCCTTTTCCCATGGTTAGCTTTGCTAACGGTTGCGTGAGAGAATGCGACAGCGAGCCTCAACCCTTTTGACGCCCTAGAGCGTCATCGGTCCTCCGGTAACTCGGGACGGCTCGCCGGACGTCGCGTCGTCGGAAAACAGTCGATTTCCAAATTTTCCAACGTAGTCAAAGGTTCTGAAAAATAAGGTTTCATTATGGTGTCTTTTTATTTGTACACCAGTGAAGTAACATACTCTACTTCATCGAAAGTTGCGTTCTCCGAAACAGCGTTCATTCATTAGCGATTCTCAAGTGTTTTAAGGAAATTGTGTAAACATTGCAGAAGCTTTTCAAGCAGGTATACAGAGCACTTTCCACACAGATTTCATTCCGTTGTCATCTAAACTAGCGTAGTTATGAATATTTGAACGTGATCAATAATTCTGTGAGTTTTCTCACGATTATAAATAGAACCAGTGCGCCGATAACATTAATTGTAGTTTAAACGATTGTCGATCGAGATTCAGAGAACTATTATAAATAGACTGCGGATCTTTATGCATTTATAGGAAAATTGAGTAGATGAAATTCAAAATTGTAGAAATATTTTGAAAATTGAAGATGTCAATCTAGATGTGTCTCATCTATTAAAATTATTAAGGGAGGAAATAACATGAAATTTGTATTCTATTTCTTGCAATCGACGCAGACAATTTTTATTTTGCATAAAGATCCGCAGTCTGATCATAAAACTTCATTGACAATTTTGTTATAATATTGAGTAATATCCGGCGCCGCTCTTTCTGGTTTGCAATGAAAATGAGCTGGTTATTTAAAATACGACAGATCTTTCCCACCAATCTAACACAGAAGTTGAAGAGTCTCGTCGAGATCAATTGCAGTTGTCATAACGTTATTAAAGCGCGGCGCAACGAGGAGGAGCTTTAGAAAGTCAGCCAATTAGAGCGGCCCCTCTCCCCTATTTCTAATTACACAACTGGAAAGAGAGTAGCCGCGTCTCGCGTCATTAAGCACGATAATCGTATTGCGTAATTGGAACTTGAGACGAACGGTCTCCAGCGGGTATGGAGCTCTTTTATTTTCAAGAACGCGATTGCGTTAGAGAGGAGGATTAGGTCGACGATCAAGTCGAGAGATCCCAATATCTCTCGTTCGATTCGTACCTAATCGCCGACTGTGTTTGATCGTCGCAATCGCACTCGGCCGATTTCTGCTCGGTAACTGTCCGTAATGGTTTCACGCGAGTCGAACCGCGGATTGACCGGGCCTGAAATAAAAGATCGTTGGGATCATCTTCCTTGACCCACACTCGGGCACCGCGCAACAACGAAAAAACTGGGAAGAAATGATTGCGAAATTGACGGCGCGAACGTCAATCCGCGTGGCAAAAAGTTCTAATAGCTTGTTTCGTCTTGAACCTTTGACACATGGCTTATGTGGCTGAGAATGGTTCTACCATTTCGTACCCAAGCATTTTTATTTCACCTTATATTTATTTCTGTTAATTTATGTTGATTTTTGTTATGTTTTCGTCGACTTCGATGTTTAATGAAACTGAGCTCGAAGAATATTAACCGGACGCCGGACACGAATTAATTCATGAAAAGAATTTCATAATTTCCTTTCGGAACACAAGTTTCTCCTGCAACTATAGCATTGTTGTGTAATTAATTTGTATGCGAGTGAAACATTAAAATTAGGCGCGGGACCATGCGCTCGAGTGTGAAACAAGTTCACAGCTATTACACCCGTTGCTTTCTTCAGTTTCTTTTCCCAGCCACAAGCGTCCATTATGTAGCAAATTAAATTTATTTTCACGACAGTGACAGAATACAAGCTTGCCGGAATGATGCGCGTAATAAGTTGCCTAATTAAAATTTATATAAATTCCACCGTTTAAATTCTCCCAACATCAATTTTAGTATTACGTACCGAGTTCAATCGAGATAAAAATTAGAAGGAGGGGGAACAGCATGAATCACTATAATCGCCAGTAAATTGCTACCAATGGGACTGAATAAATACTATGCGAGAATGATGATGTTAAAATGGCTTTCACCTCTGAAAATAAATTCGCTGTCACCGGCGGCCAGAAAATTATACGTTGACTCGATTAGAGCGCGGCACACGACTGTGGCCGCCATGTTCGAAACCCGTTTACCGGAAGACACTGCGAGATTGATACTATTTAACAAAATCTTGACGGTGTAATAAACTATTATTGATCTACGCGACGTCCATCCGTGAACCGTGTAATTTTTCCCGACGAAAAAACGGATAATGAGCGCTAATATCGCGAGTAAATGGTACAGTGATCGTCGCAAAGGCCAATCGAAAGGCCATCCTCTGATCGATTTCCATCATGGCGTCTTCCTGAAGAACGTCACCAGCGGACTACGAGTTTCAATGTATTTATATAGATACTGATTTTTTAATACAAATTTTTCGGCTATTTACGTAAACAATGAAATATCCGACATTGAGAAAAGTCACCGAACTGCGCGATTACCATTTTTAGGATTTTATATTTTTGAAGGTTTAGGTCGAACCGATCGGAAAATCTTCGAGAAATCATTCTACTGACTCCGAGTGACTATTCCAGCGCGATGGCGGCGCGGGAACGGCGGATTCACATGATGCAATCTCTCCCACGTGTCATATAATAATGTTAATTAAGAATTACGGCGCGCATAAGCAGCGTCCTCGTCGTCGCTCTTTTGCAAGTGCATTTCTAACGAATGATTTAGCCGTTCCTCCGGTGTCACTGACCCTATCGCAGTATATTAACCGTGGAATTACCTGGCCCGACAAAATGGCGGCTCCTATACATTCTTCATCTCATCATCGTTGACATTCTGTAGACAATTTCGCGACAAATTCTTCCATATTCGGATCTATAAACACACTATAGACTAAATCTTGCAAAATCTGAGCAACTCTGACTTGTTATTTTTATCATTATTGCATCACAATTATTAAAAGCGATGGAAAAATCAAATAAAATATATCTGTTATTAAACGTATTAAATATGAATTGATTTGATATTTTCCGCATGAAATGATTGCTCGCACCGTCATATTTATTTAAGATTTCATTTCACCTTATAACGTAGTCTGTCGCAACGTCCGCCGCCATCTTGAATCCGCAGGTCGCGCCAGTAATAGCTAATAATTTAATAAAACGTGCCTGTTTGCCAAGTGTGTCAGTAATTAACATTGAATCTGAAAGAGTTCAAGTTCAACGCGTTCCTCGCTATAATATTCTCCCCTTTTTACTTGCTGCGGTTTCAGGATGCGATCCGTCGGCGTCTATGGTTAAGAGAAAGATAAACAGCTCTGATCGCCGATAAATGATACGCTACGGGTAGATCGATAATCAATAATCATTATCCCCCCCCAGCGGGATTCATTCGGATTTAAATAAATGAGCCTCGCCGACGTAAACGAGCAGGAGGAAACCATTAATTCGGAAAACGCTGTTGGTCAAGGTCCATTGTCGATTCGAGGTTTGTTATTTATCATTACGTGTGCATTATCGATACCTATACATATACATTGCATTTATCATCGCTAAATAAATAAATCAAATCTGCAGTGTAATTGTCACGTACAACGTGCAGTTGTACGCCATTTTGTTTATGATTATTTCTTGCTGAAACTTTTATGAACGCGTCCGTGACACTTTCCCGATTAAAACGAGCCCAAACACGATACTATTTCGATCATATTTACTTGTAGAATGAACGATAAAGTGGAACCTCGATTATCCGAACCGGAGGTATCCGCATCATCCACAGTGTCGTGAATTACACGAGCAAAAATGATCGAATTGCGTCGTGTTTGGGCTCATTTTAATCGGGAAAGTTTCGCGGATATATTAGTAAAAGTTTCGTCGAAAAATGATTATAAACAAAAAAGTTGTACATCGTTTTCTACATCTACTTCCACGTTCGACGATAAAAGATCAAAGAACGGTGTCAGAGAGTCATGCAGTCAATCTCATAATCGGTGACACATTCATAAACGATTAGACTTCGGATCGTTATTCATTTATAGTAAAACTGAGTAGATTAAATTCAACATTGTTGGAAAATTTCAAAAACTGAAGACGTCAATATATGATTTCTCCTCTGTTAAAAGCGTTAAAGGGAAGAAATCATATTCAATTCGGTTTCTATATCTTGCAATCGATGCAGATCATTTTTATTTTGCATAAAGATCCGCAGTCTATTTCATGATTCTATGGATCACATGGAAAATTCGGTTCATATTTTGATAGTTCTCGACCAGTAGCGACCGGAGTTTTCGTAATCGAGATGTGTATCAATGGACGTATCGTTAGCGGTCCGACAGCTATCTATCGTAGAATCGCGCAGGTACCGAGACCAACAGCAACAACAGCAGCAGCGTAGTCAGTATCCTAAACGCGTATAGCCTACTCGCGAAGCGAAGTGGCATAATTTACAGGGCAACAATGAGATTATAACCGGTACACCGTGACGGATATGAAACCGAATGAAATATCGGACGCAGGAGCAGCGAAACAAAGAATGCCGGCGCGGCAGCGCATCCGGCCGAATTTCGTGTGGATCAACGACTATTAATATACCTACTTACAGGTACACACGTAGGATCATGCCGATTCCGTCGATGATAACCGGGGGTCATTGCGAAAGTCATCCCGAGCTCGCCGTCCCGAAAATGGTAATGTCTTCGCACCGATGCGTTGCCGCTGGCTTCCACCATTGTTGCACGCGAAACCGTTCTCGTTTTATACTGTGGAGAAACGAGATTAGGCTACCGCGAGGTTTGTTGTTTTTACTGTCATTGATCCGTATCTGATGGCTGTGCCTGCTGACAAATCACTGACGAAACGTAGGTTAATGGAGAATTTAGACGACCGTTCGGATAATCGAGGTTCTAGTTTATCGTCGATTCAACGGGCAAATATTATCGAAACCATAGCGTGCTTGGGCTCGTTCCAGGCAGAAAAGTGTCAGGAACGTGTTAGACAAAGTTTCATAAAGATATCATTGAGAGCAGAAAAGTTATCGCAATTAATCAGTATCGTCTCACTGGTATGTTGGTTTACTACATTTGTGGCGAGCAGAATTGTAGGTTTTGTGATGGTAGAGTTTATTTTTAAGATTTTCTTTTCTGTGTTTCTTTGAGAAGTAGAAAACGTTTAAATTGTTGAATGATTTTGTTAAAAATAGCATTGTTCGGAGGAAAAGGGCGTGTAATTGATTGGTGTGTGTGTGTGTGTGTGTGATTGGTCTCCGGTAAGGGAAGAAATGCTATCAACAATGTCAGAGACACGCCATTTAACCGGATGGCCGGCCGCCATGTTTCCGTTCGCCGCGTTTACGTATGTAAATTTCAATAACAATGATTTATGGTGGTAACCATATCGAGAATCGAGTTTAATGAGCTCAAACGTCAGAACGAGAAGTCTTAATGAGGTTTCTTTTGAGAAGATCTAATATCACGAGATAATACTCGTTTCTTCTGTTGCGTATTATTCTAATGCAGTGTTTCTCAACTGGGTAGCCTAACGTTCGACGTTGATCGCACTGTGAAACAGCGATTACGTTGTCTTACACTATGTATAGAATCGCCACCACACAACTAAAATATAAACAGTGCAACATCGAAAATAAATATTGAAAGATCGTTGGATCAACGAATAAAAATGTCTTCTTTCATGTAAAAAGTTTCAACCTGCTAGGAACAATAGAGAACTAAATAGAAGACAAAACTGTTAAGTGTAAACGTGCTTCGTCGTATTAAAACAAAAATGTCCAAAGACCGTCCGTTGATGAATGGTGTCGAATTGATCGGGATTAAGTTTGGGAGACACTGGCCTGATGGTTTTCCGTTAAAGTACCATCATGGCAACTTTATCGTGTACGTGTCCCTTAAATTTACGACTCGCGCGAAGCATAAACATCCTGCCATTATGCGAGGCTCGTTCGGGTATCTCGCTGCCGGTACTCAGGCATTGTATTCCCTTATCGAAAGGTATCTAATAACCTATCTAATTTCGCACGAACTTGACACTTTTTCTCGCAATGCTGTACAGCACCCTGTGCCCGATTACTCTATTCCATTTCGTTCGCAATTCCACGTACCACACGAACATAGACACACGCACGCACGCAATTATAACATATAGACAAAAGCATAAATAAAACGAGTGGGTTCCACTAATATACAAAGGCTTAATTTCCACTAATATGAAAAGTTTCTACTTCAACGATAATAATTGTTTTGAGCATGGTTTCCACTAAAATAGAAAGGGGTGGTTCCTATTAATAAATTAATAAAAAGGAATCTTTTCCACGCAAATATAAGAGCGTGGTTTCTACTAAAACAGGAAGGTGTAATTTCTACCAATTTAAAATAAGATGGATTCTACTAACACAAAAATAGGGATGGTTTTTAACAAAGAAAAAAGGGGGAGGGGATAACTTAAACACAAAGGGGGTGGATTCTACTAAAATTAAAATACGGGGGTTTCTAATCAATCAAAAAGGGGAAGGGGGCTTATGGAATACAAAGGGGTGGTATCTACTAATTTGCAAGGGATTGTGGTTTCTGCTAAAACACAAAGGTGTACTTTATATCAATTTTTAAAAAAAAGGTGGATTCCACTAACATAAAGATAGGGGTGGTTTCTAACAAAGAAAAAAGGGGGAGGGGACTACTTAAACATGAAGGGTTGGTTTCCAGTAAAATCAAGAGGAGCGGGTTTTTTAAACATAGAAACAAAATGGGAGGGGGACTACTAAAGCATGAAGGTTTCCAGTAAAATCAAGAGGAGCGATTTTTCTAAACATAAAAAGGGGTGGTTACTCGCTCAAAAATTAAGTAGCCCAAAATACCACTCGTACAAATGTTAAAATCCACAAAAGCCGGGAATTACCAAAAATTGCTTGTGATTGAGTAATTACAGTTGCCTGGTACCTCGGTAATACTACAGTTGCGATACAGACAGACAGACACACACACCGAATGCGAGAGAGTGGAGAGAGCACGGTAAAGAAGGGCCGAAAGGTAGAGTAACGATGATACCAGTCACGGTTCACAGCTATCGAAATTCCGTTTCACAACGGTTCTGTTCGGCATTGTGTTCCTGACGCCGCGGCGAGATCGGCCGATTGCGATTTTAACGCGCGGAAGGCAATCAGATTTCAGCGAGACCTTTCGCGAAAGAGTCTCCACCATCTCCGCGAACATAAGACACACACGCTAAACCATCGTTAGAGAGACCCTCTCGTTATCTTCGGCAATTTGTTCACCAAACAGAGAACCGTTTTGAGCCATTCGTTTTCTGGATGTTGTCTGTCGCAATGCGAACACACAGAGCCTTTGGGAGATCCCCCCCTTTCTCTGTGGCGGACAGGTGCGAAATTATTGGGCACCGGGGCTTCGATCTCTCTTGCAATTTCACCAGATCTGCATAAACATCGGTACCGAGATCGTTTTCGACTGTACAAAACTGATTCGGGATCGGCGATGAGCAGTCTCTCCACCTTTGAACCGATAGTCACGAGGAAGAATGATTGCTGGTTTGACTCGATCATTGACTATCATTCGAATCGTTTATTGGATCCTTCAATTAGGCACGAGGAACACTTGTTTGTTCTTTAATGGAAGGTTTATTTAACGTATTTCTGACGTTTTTCTGATTAATATGAGCCCAAACACGATGCAGTCGGGATCGCAGTTTAATTGTTTAGGATCGAAGTGCTTCATACGCTTTTACTCAGGAGCTGAAAGATTCGGTGCTCAGCGTTACAACTAGACTGCGGGTCTTTATGGAAAATAAAAATTGTCTGCGTCGACTGCTAGAAATAGGAACCAAACTGAATACGTTGAATTTCATGTACTCAATTTTCCTATGAATGCACAAAGAGATCCGCAGTCTAGTTATAACCAAACGGAGAAACAACTTCGCATTGCCATAAATTCTGCCTGAACACGGGGGTCTCGAGAAGCTGTGTAGAAGTCCGCGGGAGCCGTTAAAAGACTTGTAAAACTCGGTTGTCACGATAAAAGTCGTAAAATTTCAGCCACCGTGTCTCGCAGCATAATTTTCAAGTTTACCGGGGGGAGGGGGGGAGGTTTAGGTCGATTGTTATTGCGCAAGGTAGCTTGCGCGAGATCGTTTATGTCTGTTCGGGGGGTATAATAGAGGCCTCTTATTTGGAAAGGATGAAGCATTGACGAGGAGGCGAAGGATTCCCGGTCGCGTGTGTATACGTACGCTGTACAGTCTGTGTAGAGTAACCGAGGCTAATTTGATCTTTGTAGGATGCGAAGAAAATTTACAGTGCTCTATACCGTATCGTGTATTACCCGGATCGTGGCCGTAAAGCAAGACCTCGGCACTGTCGAAGCACATGTTGCTCCGCGAGTATGCGATCCCGAGAGGGACCTAACTCGCGCTGACTGCACGCTCGCGTACTCTCTGGTCTTATGCAAATCGTAATCGGGCGCAACATGCTGTGGAATGATGAGCAGCCGGGTAAGGTCATCCAGGAGGAAGGTTAGAGAAACAGGATCGAATTCACCCTTTCTATCGAGCAATCGGGCCACCGGCCAACCCGCTCCCTCCCTTTTCCCTTTTTCTTTCGGGATCATGCTGTACACACAACTGCGCCGCTTCAGGGATCCCTTATGTTCTGTGGATATCTGTGGTGAGAATAAGAAAGAAACATGAATGTAAGAAAAGAATTATAAAGTGAATTTATGTGCAGTGAGAATGAGAAAGAAACATAATGAGTGAGAGGCAAAATGTATGGAATGAATAATGAGTATGCATGATCGATGTTGATGGTTTTCATTGGGAAAATTTGTCAGTCGTTAATTAAACATCGTTTGTATTACGTCTAATCGTTTATGTCATTGATAATTCCATCCACTGCTTGAACAACCAACCAAAATGTATAGACTATTTAAAACCTTTTGTGTTTAACATACCTGCACAAATTGTCATTTTAAGACAACAAATTAATATAACAGCGAGTAGAAAATAGACATTCAGAGAAATTTTGTAATATTTTTATTTCCTACCGAGTGAGGATTGTGGTGTACCTGATGCTCTATCAAGACCATCCAGCTGCTCTAGCAGAACACTATTCCAAACCCGGTGACCCTGTGACTGCCTACATATACAGTGTACTGAAATTTTTAACAGAGCAATTATTGAACCTCTCACGTTGAGACTTTGCACGCATATTTATTGATATTTGAAGTAGACGTGTGATTTTTTTCAAGTCAAAATTATCAAAATCACACGAGTTACATATTGTTTTCTAGAGTATTGCCAGAACTTCAGAATTGCCCCCAACCTTTCGCAGATTTAGAAATTTTGAAAGAGTAACTCGTACGAAGGTCTTGTACGAATAAAAATCGGATAAAAAATATCATAGGAAAGTCTTGAATGAATAAAAATATATGTACCAGTTGCGTTTAGGGTGCTCTGGCTAGTTCTGGACATTAGCTATAAAAGAAGAGCACTCTGTAAAATAAATAAAAAGTTGTAAAGGTTTGAGTCTGGTTTTTTCGTACCCATATGTGTGTTCGAGGTCCAATTTTGGACGCGTCCTCCGTATCAAGATGTCAAAGCGATTAGAACGTCTCGATTTCAGGCAGCCCCCATTGTCAGAGGTGGCAGGAAGATCTGTTCCTGTTCATAAAGACCTGTGCACAAAAGAGACAGCGTGTCGGTACGGTTTCTACATCCGACGTTGGCGTGTGAAACGCCAACAAACGGCCGGGCAAAGGGACCGGTGCAACACAAGAGGCCTGGGAGTGCCTTTTTAATGTCACGGAAGGAGTTACCTTTAAGTATCGAACCGATGTCGAACCACATGGATCGTTCAGATTGGGGCAGAGCCCTCGATAGAGATAGAGAACGGCCCCGAAGATGGCCATTGTCTTATTACATCTATTTTGCGTCTATGTATATGCGTTTGCCTAGACGCCGACCGTCACGCCCAACTGCTTTCTCACCCTCTCACTATGCATCTGGTTAACTTCAAATTACATCATTCTGCGAAATATCTCGTGGCACGTGAATGTACTTCATAGCCAACCCTTTTTGTGTCCTTTCAGCCCTCAAAGGTTGATAACCCTCTACGGGAAAGTATAAACAAATAATTTCTCTGAAACCCTTCCATTCAAGCACCTGTTCCCCAGAACGATCAATTCTGAAATTTCTTTTCCAGTATGTTATTATTTTACAATTGCAATTCTTCTATTGTAAAGTGCATCCTTCCAGCTTCAATTTAAGCTATTAAACAGTTAAAAATATCAATTTCAATTTCATATAACTTCTTTGACATTCTTCCATTCAAGCACCTGTTCCTCAGAATGATCAATTCTGAAATTTCTTTTCCATTACATTATTATTTTACAATTGCAATTCGTCTATCATAAAGTGCATTCTTCCAGCTCCAATTTAAGCTATTAAACATTAAAAAATCTCAACGGGAAGGTATTAAATTTTATTTTTTTGTTTAAGCAAATGATTCTTGCCGCTTTTCCCACAAGACTCGGTGCTAATTCCGGCAAGAATCATCTGCTCCGGTAAAATGTTTGTACAGCGCCAATTCATGCAGCGGCAAAACGCTCAAACTACTCGCCAAATTTACCGACAATGCAAAACGATACTGCACGCGCCATCTAGTGGATCTTGGTGGTACTAATTGCAGACAATCTTCGATACTTCGCCGCTAGGATCGCTAGTGTCGCCGCCTCGGTTGCTATGTCGGTAACATTTGGCAACAAGTTTGAGCGTTTTGCCGCTGCATGAATTGGCGCTATACAAATATTTTACCGGAGCAGATGATTCTTGCCGGAAGTAGCACCGAGTCTTATGGGAAAAGCGGCAAGAATCATTTGCTTAAACAAAAAAATAAAATTTAATACTTTCCCGTTGAAACTTTTTAATGTTTAATAGCTTAAATTGAAGCTCGAAGAATGCACTTTATTATAGACGAATTTCAATCTCAAAATAATTTTATTAACATACTGTAAATTTAAAAATAAAAACTGATTTTCCCAGGAATAGATGCAGGTAGTGTAATTTGAAAATTTTTTTTATATGATTCTTGGAACAGATTTTTTAATTTTTCAGGGCTCGAATTGAAGTTGATAACTCCTCGAAGATCAATAATTTTTTTCTGTGCCGTCAGACGAGATGAATTTATTTTTTTTTTAATTAAAAAATCTTTGAAATACGTTCACTACTGATGCTTTATTTTGTTGATGATCATTAGAGAGGGATAACAAGTCAGTGCTTTCGTTTCATATTATATTTGTTAATATGTGACATAAGTTTGACATGTTTGATGTAGAATCCTATTCAATAAAAAATAATAAAGTATATTTTATAGGTGAATGCTAAATAACATTAAGAACTAAGTTTAATAATATGTTTTATTCAAAGAACTATGATGAAAGCATCATAATCGATAAATCAAATGATATATATATATAATATTTATATGTATAAATGAACATGGAAAATAGGAGGGGAGCCATCGGGGGAAGTTGTAATAAAATGCAGTTAGGCGAGTACTGATTCCGCTGAACAAAAACTGCAGCGACGCAAACGTTTGTACAAAAACTATGACTATAATTTAATAGAAATATGAATATAAACGTATATTCATATCTATATTCTGTATTTATATAATATTTATGTATGTATAATATGTATACACCACGTAGAAGCAATGCCTTTAGGAATTTTGAGTTATAGCTGCCAAAAGAGTCCAGCCAGTATAAATGCGAATTTGTTAATTCACTTCATCGTTTGTTATTGACTGTTCGTATAAAAAAGGCAGTAAGTGAATCGAAAACAGTGGAAGATACAAGTATTTCTCTAATTTAGGGGAGAGTCGTGCTACAAACAGCTCTAAATTTCTAATACATCATGTTTATTAAACGATCAAACGTACTATTTTAAGTAACGAAATCAGTATATAATAGCTTCGACGCTTCAATCGACTTTTAATATTTTTTAATAAATACCGGAATTATCTCTCTCAACAATAGGTTACTGTCTTTTTAGCCTGATTTTCTTAAAACAATACGTTCGACGATATAATAAAAGTATTCGTCGTGCGCACATCGTAATCAAAACACATCCAAATCGGTTAGAACTATTATCAGTCGTGATCATGCTCGTTCAATGCTTTTAATGTCCCTCGAGTAGGCGGTATTTTGTAAACTAGTAAAAATTTCGAAATTCTTATTTTTTTTCGCATTGCGACAACATGAACCTACTATTTAGGTATAAAAAATCGGCAGTGTGCGTTCCCTTCTGCTGTGTCCATCAATTTGTTAAAAAAAACGAAAAAAAGAGAAGATTCTTAGTATCGATCACATGGTGTTCGTACAAAACGTTTTTTTCATTTTCTGCTAATATTTTATTAATCATCTACATCCCCGTTAGTTAATCGCAGCTCTATTTATCGATATTCATATCGTCGTCGTGATCTTTTAATTTTTCACTGTTAATTATTTTCGTATAAAATACATAGTATCCCAAACATGACTGTGAATTGATTCCGCACACCTTCATCTCGAACAGTTTAGTTTTTCCACTCTTTTTGTTTTATAAATACTCGTGTTTTGCACCTGATTCGTAACCTTAACATTAACAACGCTCGTCGCCGTTTTGTTTCGTCTAGAACTTAAAATAACTATTTATTATAAATATAAAAACACTTTTACAATATTATAGTCAGTATAGCTCTTCGTCGAGGACCCGATCATTTTATACGAACAAACGCAAGTCAATACTCTTATAATATAACTATAGGTGCGTTAGCATCACCGGTAATTAATGAAAAATGTGTTCAAGCACGTTTTTTTTTTATTCGTCACGATCGAACGTTATAAAGCATCTGTATATGCGTATAAAAAATTTGCGCTGCCTTTCCGGTCAATTGTCCGCGATTTGAACGATAAAACCGACTTATTTATAATAAATGTAGAGATATACAATGAATAATCGAACAACGTAGAAGAAAGAAAGGGATATGCGAAAGAAGATTCGTAAAAGTTGCAGCACCGCAGAACATTTTTTCCCTAAGTACACTGCTTAAACTGATATATAATATATATATATATACCAACCAGGTATATATATATATACCTACTATATACCTATAATAGTTAACAAGTCTGCGGGCCGCCAATAACGCAGCCCTGATGTTTAAATCGATTAACCTAAGTGTGTTTTTTTATTTTTCGTTTAAGTTTATTTCAAAATCTTGTATATATTCTACCACATGTTCATGTTTTATTTTTTTTTTCATCGTTATAATATAGCATAATTGGATTCGAATATAATTAACGACCCATGGATTTATTGATTAAGAATAAAACATCAGAGGAATGATAATATAATCGCGCCTTCACTGCAATTCATTATTTTCGTTTTTGTTTACTGGTTTATGTGTGTGTTTCTAACTATGAAACTGATTCGTACGGAGACAATAACAAGTTCGTACTACTTAATCGAATTGTAAAACATCTATGTAATCGCTATTTAAATGTCCCTCTGAAACTCTATATACATTTATATAGGAGTATTCTACGAGATGTATATAAAAAATAATAAAACATTTCGACTACACACGCGAACAGTTTCTTCTTTTTTTTTGTGAATTAATATTATTGGACTGGCGCAAAAATAATTGTGACTTTCGTTAGTTTAAACTTCAGTGATCTTTCTGAAGTGAACTTATTTGTTTATTATCGGCTTACTTTTATAGCTGTAAAATTCAAAAACAAAAATCCCTATTATTTTGCACCAACCCAATGGATAAATACTGTCGACACACTGACAACAAAAACGCGGTACAAATAAAGAAAGCAATTTCACGAGAAAAGAACAATAAATACTGTGTATACATTGAAAAACGCTTGGAACATCGAGATTCGATTTCTGTGTTCATTTTCGAATATCATATATAAATGTATATACGCAAACACGCGTACGGATGCGCGTGCATATACACAAACTGTCATATAATAGTTTGTACGCATAAAATTTGGCGCACAAGTCTCGGTACATATCAGCATCATACTTGGAGTTAGGGGAAGGGCGTGGGGCACCTGAACACTTTGTATCGACAACATTCCACTACTATGATTACTTTGATTTCACGTAGATGCGGAAACTAGCAAATATTCCGCACGGTATTCCCTTTCTGTGCACCATATAACAATAGTGTGTTTACATACATCACTATATTAGTACGGATAATAAACGTAAAGTGTTAATTGGCATACAGAGCGCATTATGTTTCTGCGTTGAACTGTATATCTCGTCCATAAATTCAATTGGCAGTCGAAATGTCTATGCTCTGCTCCGTTCTCAGTCTTACACGGAGAACCCATTCGAAGTTCAATTAATGGAAGATGTCAATTTCTTTACTTCTTTCTTTCCTTTTTTTTTGTTGTTTCTTTTACGTTTGTATAAACTATCATACACTCTTATAGAAATTGTACCACAATATAGGCGAAGTTATATAATTATGCTCCATTATCAAAAAACAACTCGATTCGGTAATATTGTTCATTGACAGTTATTGGAAGAATTACGTTCATTTTTTTTTTTGGAAAAGGGGACACGGAATTTGACTCCTCTCTTTCTCTCTCTCTCTCTCTCTTTCTCTTTCTCTCTGTACCGTTACTAACTTCAAAAACGTCTAACAGTCCAACAGTTATGAAGGTCCCAATCTAACATGCTATCGTTTTAGCAAAGGACGGAAGTGGAAAAGGAAATATACTAGCTGGAATGTATACATGTTTCATAGTAATGAAATTTCCAGAGAAACATCAGTCTTTGTGCTGTGTAAGTGTAGTGTAAACCTTAGTATATGGAACTAAACTACATTTATGTTTCTCATAGTTATTCTTTTTTTTTTTATAAGGCATAAGTATTAGTCATACTTATTCGTTACACATTATTTCACGTGTTATTCTCTTCCGTGCGATGATTCGTCGTTGAATTACTAAATAACTTGCCGGAAACCTGGTGGGCGTGGTCTCGCGATATTAACAGGGAGGTCTTCAGAGAGAACATAAAGAGAAAAATTTAAAGCAGTACGATAATAAGAATAAGAATAATTATAATAATAGTAATAAGTACATGAAGCAAATGAAATCACAAAGATCGTTTAACGTTTAAGTCTCTGGAAACTTCATGAGAAAAAGTTCGCAATACGTTCGTAGAAAAATAAGAAGCTTTGCTCTATATAAAATAAAATAAAGAAAATAAAACAATAAACGAAGGGATCGTTTAAACGAGTCGATACGATAAAAAGACGGCGGTGGAGGAACACAATCCCACTACATTAACTCATACAATGATATAACAGGATAGTAGTATCTTTCTTTTCTGTGTAATGTAACGTGTGTTGTAGTTGTTAATGCAATGAAACGTAATGAGTGTTTTGTGTCCAGCGCCGGGTATGCTCGCGTTTGAAAGATCGTTGCAAAGTGTCAAAGAGCTCAAGAAATTCGTACACGAATTCATTTCTATACGAATGTTGCAAACAACGAGGTGTTTGCTCGTTACATGCGCCGTACTGTGAGAGAAGAATATATGTTCGCAGCAGAATCTGTATGTGTGTATGTGTATGTTCTTCTTGTAGCCAACGTTTAGGGTAACGCGATTCGAAAGAAGACGATGACGGAGACAATGGCGATTACGAATTCAGACCCTGGCGTTTCTCTTCCTCGAGCATGGCATCAAGTTCGTCGGTGAGATTCGCTAGCATGTTACCAATGTCGTTTAACACGTCCGCTGGCTCGGTGCTGCTAGTATGATGGCTCATCATGTGGCTCTGCATGTTGTTGCCGGCGTTGTTGCTCGCATACTCTTGGGCTCGCGCAGACCTCTGCTTTATTGTCCCGGCGTTCTCGTTCGCGAAAGGAAGCGAATCCGATTCTGTGCTGGAGCTTGACTGCAAAAGACACGACATTCGTTAACACAGCCTTACAGAGCACTGCGTAGTGATTATTTTACATTACTTCTGTAAAATCAACGAGAATGTGTCTATCCAAATTTTTAGCCATTTTACGCGTCCTGTAAATCTAGCAATAAAAGGTAGTATCTTGTAATTAATAGATTTTTAACATTTTTCCCTAACATTTTTCTCTATTATCAGTGAAATGTTCCAACTGGGACAACCAAAGGTCTGTAATAAGAAGGTATCCTAACAACGAATTACCTTAAAGCTGGCGTCAGAACCATTACGGTGTTGCAAAGCAAGAGTAGCTATCAATTCGTGTTCCTCGTTCACGTTAGCGCTGACACTTCCCCAAGAACGGGACATGGAAGAAGGCGGCCGGTTCATCTGCGGCGGTGTTGACGGTGCAGCTGCAGGCGCTGGTGGCGGCGGTGAGGGATGATGGAGCAAATGATGATGTTGATGATGATGCATGTGGTGATCCTCGCAGGATGCGGTTGGTACTGGTCCGCTGCAATCTATCACAACGTCGCCGACCGGCGGTCCCCCAACGACAACAACCGAAGAACTATTTTCTCTAGAACTTTGACGCCTTGGGGGAGACGGGGGACAACGTTTTGGAAGATGTGGACTGCTTTCGAGTCCATATGTCAGTTGATACTTGTTGTCGAAGTCTCTCGGTAGTGATTTGAACTGCCCTGGTGTTGCGGCGACCTGCAAGCCGGGCCAAGTCATTTCATTATACATATTATAAACTGCAAAATATGGCTTACGCAGTGGCGAGCATTTGCTAAATTTAAAAATTAATTTGTAGTTTTCACTTTTTGCGAAGCGCGCAAAAAAATTTTTCGGGGAGGCAAAGGTTGACGAGACCAGAAAACATCGAAAGTCGAAGCGAAAGTCCTAAACTACTTATTGTTTGACAGAAAGTACTTTGCTGCACTGCCTCCTGGAGTGCAATCATTACCTTAGCAACGGGTCTTGGACGAACAAGGCAATGTCTAGGACGTGGAAGCGTTCCACCGCCAGCTTCGACGATCGAATTGTCATTTGTAGGAGTCAGATCACCATCCTCGAAACTACGTGGACGCCATTCGATGGGCTGAGGATGCGCAGAAGGCGCCGGCGATGGTGGATACCCGAGGGGCGCGTCCTCTAAGCTCTCCAAGGACTTTCCTCGCGAACCGGCTCGCCCAACCATGTTGTAATCGGTTGGCAAAGCAGCGTACATACTTCTCCATGCGGTGCCAGACGTTGTGTCGCTTCCTCCTCTTTGGAAAGACCTCAGGACTGGTGACGAACAGTCTTCGTCAGGAGACGGCAGATCTGGACCTGCCCGTTGAATCACTACGTCCTGAAAATGCAATTCCATTGATATATGTAAGGAAAAATTGTTTTATTTCTATTATAAACGTGAATTATGTAGAGTTAGCGTACCTGTGTTTGGCCAGGATGAGGCGGTAACCGGGCAAGATCGAGCGGCTGTATACGTTTACCGGCGCGAATATCTTTGACTCTCTTAATAGCTAACAATAACTTCTTTTGATGGCCCAGCCGCACAATACCAATATCCTCGAGATCCTCCCAAGTGAGAGTCGTTACGTCTTCGACCGAGCGCATACCCTGTTGATGTAGAGCGCCAAGATATTCCTCGAGTCGTAGAAGTCTAAGCCACTCCTCCAGAGAGCCAGGAATGTGCTCTGGCAAACCATCCCCGATGTTTAAATTATCTATTTCTGCCTTCAGCCGCTTTCTGTGGTTCGGCTTCTTAATTCCTGCCAACACACAAAGACCAATTAATCTCTGCATCAGACAGCCATTTGCCAATTTACACAAACTCATACAAAATAAAAGTTGATCACAATCGATGTATCATATTTTTACTTTGCACAAGAATCCGCAATCTACTCATCAAACTGATAAAATATGCATGAGAACGATTCAGTGGAGATTACGCGATAGATGGAACAGTTAGATAAGAAGGTATCTCTGTTTCGAATTTTTTAATTAGGCCAGATGGCTAATCAAGAGAACCGTGACTGGTACTAAATGATCTGTGGCATGAGAGGAGATATCAATGTCGCGCGCGTCAGCAGATCCAGATGAAGTCAGCTGCACCGCCGTGCGAAACAATAAAATCATGTTCCAAAAAGGAGAAGGGAAGGGGGTTATATGGCTTGCATCCAAAAGTACTATGCTAGGCAGCCGGGGCCATGAAAGCCTCGGATATCTCATATCTGTCCTGTATGTCCAATAATTCCCGTTTCAGGCGGTGCGCGGAGGCACGAGTGACAAGAAGCAGCCAGACACAGATATACAGAGAAGTGCTGGTGGTATAATCAATGACATGAAAATCTGCCGCTCGAGGGGAGGCACGTCTCTCCTCATCCTTCTCCCGTGCTCGTGTAATGCACCTTCCAGCCTCCAGGTAAGAGACAGCTAGAGACGCGTTGAGAAGAAGAAAGGGGAATATACACCCTTCAAGTGGCAGACTTTCGTGTCACTGTTTGTACCTTTCCCGGAGAGGAATGGTTGCTCGTATTACCTCGGCCAGAGGAACATGTAAATATTACGTTGTTGCATATGAAATGTCCGATTTTAGAATGCGACTCTTATAAAACATTTCAATCAAGAAGCGCTGTTACAGTCTACAATAGGTTTATTGTATAAAACTTTGAGGTACAAAGCTAATCCTTAATATCCTATGTTCAATTTTAATTCAGATGTAAATTCTACTTTTAAATAAAGTTAATTTCAACGTCAACCAACGCGACTGTCGTGTATTCCTTTTATATGTCTGGAAAAATAACTTTTATGTGATTTTTGGTAAAAAGGCGTGATTAATTAACTTACAATCATAACGATCTTGTAAATGAAAAACGCGAATGACCATGATATCTTATTTTTACCGTAATACAATCAAGAAACTTGAAATTTGTAGATATAGAATACATTGGGTATACAAAATTGCGTTTGTTTAATGTGATTGCTAAAAATCGGACATTTCATATGCAACAACCTGATATCACCGGGTGCAAACACGTTTTTCATCAACGTCCCTTGTTAACAGATGAACGGTAGTTGCTCTTAGAAATGATTTTACGGTTCTAAAAACAGTAATGGCACTTCGCAATATGTACATTAATTTTTGTACATCATCTCCTGTTCGAAGGTTCATTTCGAGAAGCATGAGGCACATATAATGGTATTTCCGTGAACGTGACAAAAATCTGTTTTTCCCGAGCGTTTGTGTACCTATGGCTGTTAAGTCCTCCGGCGTCATGCGCGTGATAGTAGCAAGATCATAACCAGCTGAAGCAAACAAAGGAGAGTATTCCTCGAATTGGAGTTCGGTCAGCCAAGCATGAACGACGTCAAGATCCGCCGGTCTGTCGGGATGGCTGCCGAGCGAACTTATGGAGCATCTGGGAGACGAAGCGAGTGCGCCGGGTCCCCTGGGACCCAGGTGATATCCGGAGGCTCTGCCGGAATCCAATGAAGCTGTAGAATGCCTGGAACCAGAACCTGATCCTGAACTGCCTGGACTGTCTCTTCCGGGGCTCTGAGTCATGTCGATTCCTTCAATAAAAAACGAAACATCGTTAGCTAGGCATTAACGTTTACCAAGTCGATAATCGTGAATTTAAAATATTAGAATCCATCGTTTTGACAGTGTGATTGCTATGGTACACTCCCGTCCACAAATCAAAATGATAATTAAAGAATACAAGCTTCCAGCTTGATTTTATTGTTTTATCTAAATTAGATACAGCTATTATACGATAGCATAGAAAGATGGCAAAAGATCATCGAATAAAATGGAAGATATAAAATATATTAAAGTTCATTGTTTGAATAAAAAAATTAGGTTTTATTTCACCTTAAAATACCGAAATTACTTTCTTGCCAACCCAATATTTGAATAAATGTTGGGAAAAAGAGATTGAGAAATTGTGAAATGATTATGGACAGAGAGAGAGAGAGAGAGAGCTCCAGAAGCCAAATTGAGAAACAATTACCCCCACTTAAATTTGAAAAATTATAAAATATAGGATATTTTGGTCACAGATTTGATTGACATGTTTTCTACATTCGATGAAATTAGTAAGTACCATTTTTATTTCATAATATGGGTCCTTTAGTAACAAAAAATCGTCTGCATCAAATTTCAATAGGTGTACGGTGACTTATGGACGGGAGTGTATATTTAGCATTAGGATTGGCGAGTTTTGCGAGCTTTCGTGGGAGATGAAGTACCTTGGTCCTCGGCATGGGCGTATTTTCCGACGACCGCAGGGAAAGCGAATCCAGGATGAGTGAAAATCGGTCCGGGACTCTTTCCAGAGGGCATCCCGTACGAACCATCGTCCGCCGTTCCTCCAGGACCACTTCCGGGCAGGAAACAGCTATCCTCGCTGCTCGCATAACCAGCGGAACCAAAAGAGGAACCGGAATGTCGAAACACGTCGGGTACAGCCGGCGGTGCCACTTTCTTCGCCTGTGTTACTGCTTTGGACGGCCGGTTCATGCCGCCAACTGCAAACAAATAATAATATCCTCTTTATTATTCAATCACTTATGCGACCGTTCCTATTATTATTATTATTATTGTTATTATCGGCTGCGGCCGGGGCTGCTTAGGCCGCGGTTACCCTTCTCGCATCCGAGTTAACTCGGACAAGCCGAGGACTGTTGTATGTAATACGATAAGTAATATGCGGAATGATAACTGACAATAATAATATAGACTGCCATAAGCATACCGGGTGTCCTGTTCAAGTATGTATCTACCAAACCGTTGGTGACGACAAGAAAAATTTCAAACAAAAATTGTATGGTTTCAAGGAATACATATTCTGATGGTCAACTGCATATTGTGAAAGTCAACTATGTATGTCTTTATTAGTAGAAAGAGTTCTTTTCAAGGTAAAATCTACATTTCCTTTTTATAATTAAGAATTGCGTTTAAAAAAGAGGCTTAAATTGTTAACAAATTACGTATGGGATTTTATAGTGTTCCGTTCTTAATGTGCCTTGCGAAAATGAATTTTCTAATGCGTCTGAGAGTTAGCAGAATCAAACCTTGTCTAAAGGGAACTAGAAGAACGTTTAACTGGCGAGATGGTGGGGATCGTTTGGTCATACAGACCCTATTGAATTGCTTCCTACTTTAACTGCATTAATGGAACTAGCTTACCGCTCACGTTGCTGTAACAGCTTATTTATTTATTGACTTAGTACTTATTCACTATTAGATCGCAGCCCTCTTGGAATTAGAGAACGTACAGGAAATGAAAATTTTCTAATAACTCTATTGTTAATCGTATATCTTCAGAGATTGTTAAATAAGTCCATAAAGTTTCAACTTGATACGTTGATTAGTTCCATTGCGAAAATTGGCAAATGTAACAGCAGTTTTGAACAGTAGTTGCAACGAGAAAAATTAATAACAAATTCTATGTTGATGATTAAATTTGAACGTCTGTTAATTTTATCTCCAGATGGGGAGATGATCACAGTTTCACCACGATAGCTATCTTTGGTGCACTTGTCTTCGGTTCGTGCCTAACGCTTCGTATAATCGCGCGCATATGGTTGCTCTATTTCTGGAGGATCGGACAAGTCGTTTCCGGTTTTGAAGAGATCCACCCTTCACCGATTTAGAAAGTACTTAATGCTCCTAACATTAGCGCTATTTTTTAGTCAGTGCTTTCTACTATTCATAGTCCTCTCCAAAATCACAGGCTCGCTTCCGCTCTTCTCGCATTGCCTGGCTTAAAACACGCTAATCTTCCCAACTGTTGTACACTATTTCAGTTAATTCGGACTATCGGATATTAAATAAGTGGACTACTAGTATCAGAAAAATATTAGCATTGTTGTGAAACATTCTCGAAGGTCGCATCACTGTTTTATCAAGGTCCAAAGATTACATTAACAATGGCCACTCTAGTTCATATTTTTACAAAGAAAAAATATTTCTAAAGGAGGTATTTTTCGCGATCGCACTATTTGAAAGAATGGTAATTATTTTTCTCGGCGCTCAGGTTCGATCATTTTCTACACTAAATGAATATAGCTTGAGGGGCATGAAACGTTATAGTCCGGGTTCGAACCAATCCCGAATCGGAAGCGTTATTTGGTTCGAACCCGGACTATAACGTTTCATGCCCCTCAAGCTATATTCATTTAGTGTAGAAAATGATCGAACCTGAGCGCCGAGAAAAATAATTACCATTCTCTAAAAAATATTTCTGTATACTTTACAGATTTCTAAATCTGACCACAAAGTTGCAAATTTACAGTGGCCCACGAAAGTGTTCGTACGCCCTTTAAAACAGAATAACTTTTTTATAATTGTACCAAACGACCTGATTGTTTTGCAAGCAATTGGAAGCATTGGTTTACCAAATGATGTGCAAAAAAGAATTTTTCAAAAATTATAATTTACAAGATTACATGCAAAAATGAAACAGGAATTTTTTAGAACTTTTTTATTTGGGCCCTTAATGAAAATTGAAAATATATGTTTTGTAGATTTATGTTAGTTATACACATACTGAACATGTCATCGAAATCGATTGAGATACACGCGAGTTAAAAATGGTGAAAATCGTAGTTTTTCACGACTTTTGATCAGTTCCAGCTTAAAATCCACAGAATCGTACATCTTTCGATGCGTGTCGTTTTTTTCCTGCGTCAACCGATTTCAATGAAATTTTCAGTCTGTGTATAACTAACATAGATCTACAAAATAAAAAAGTTTTAAAAAATCGCTTTTTTATTTTTGCATGTAACCTTGTAAATTATAATTTTTAGAAAAATTTCTTTTGCACATCATTTAGTAAACCAATGCTTCTAATTGCATACAAAACATCAGGTCGTTTGGTACAATTATAAACAAGTTATTCTGTTTTAAGGGGCGTACGAACACTTTTGTGGACCACTGTATACATATGTTTACAAGCATCGTTTTAAAAAAAAAAAAGGCCGTCTTATCCGCATTGAAGCAGAACTATTAACTCCCGTGACCTTGGGTGAAAAAAGAGCTCTGTCAGGGACCGCGGAACACACGAATTTATGGTTGTGCACCCACGATACTTACTACAAAGGGCACGTTTCATTAACTGAGGCCGAGTGACCAACAGAACTGCGCACGCGCTCCCGTTATTAATCAGGCCATTAGCGCGACGTCGATTAACGACTATAGTGAGTGGACGTCCCGACGTCATGGCAATGGAATCACAAAGCCGAATAACTATTCTTCCCGTCGGATCGCTCGAAGATTATTCTTTCAACGGTGATGAAAGCCGGGTAGTTAGACGGCAATTCAACCGTCTGGACCCTCGAGAAGAGGGTAGTTTTTAGGGTACCATGGTGGTTGCCATCAGAAATGGCAGTGTACAACTTTTATTGTTATGGATTTTCACCGGTTCCAGTCGATATTGTAAAAATAATTGCGACCGCAGCCTTGGGAGCGGCTAATGAGCACCATTACCGGGCATGACGTTAATTTTAAGGACGTGGGGGTGGATTTTGCGAAAATCATTATCCCTCATTAGTGGAATGGTGATCTTTATGCGTTTATGGCTCGAGCGGATTTTTAATGTACGAAGAACCTCGTCATATTTTCATTTGTACGTACATCCAAAATACATGAAAATTAATAATACTTCTATTTTATAAGTACATCTAGAATGAAAATTAATAATGTCTTTAATAAAAATTCATTTAAATGCAAATTAATAGTATCTTTATTTTAGAAACACATCGAGAAAGACCTTCGACGACATTCGGGTAAAATGAGCACCGAGACGTGACATACTTCGGAGCTAGTTCGATTGTTTAATCCACAATCAAGATTGTTTAATAAACAATCAAGCAAGCTCCGAAGTATGTCATGTTGGTGTTCGTTTCACTCAGCAAAATGTCACGAATGTGTTGATAAAATGTTCATTAAAAAATAATTGAGAACATAAACTTCGCAGTGCATTCGTTGGAACAACTTCGTTTATCTTCGATAAGCAAAAGAACTCGTGCGGCTATTGTTTCCGCGGTGTAGAGTGGGAAGTGCAATTTCGCCAATTTTCCGCGTCGCAGTTAAGTCTCGAAGAGCAATTGTCGAGAACCGTCATAGTTGAAACCTGATATGGACACGCAGTTTCATCAAAATCCGTACGTGACATATCGCGAATGTGTTCGTCCCAGGCAGACGTTGCTCTTCGAGACAAACTCTTCAAGTTTGCGAAAAGGAATGCTCTGACGCAGCCAGCGATACTTAACACGAGCTCGCTCGCCGGAACGCGGATGTGACTTTGTGAAACGTTCATGCGGAAAACGGAGAATGCAAATACGTGTGATAGCACACAATACACCGCGGATGACTATTGATCGACGAGTAAGTTATTCGTGTGAATCAGAAACGGGTCTATGAGTCGGATGCGTTCTTCCATCGCCTTGGACGTCCGCTTGCAACATTGCAGATAAAACTCGTTATTCTGCTGTGATTGGCATAAATAGCCGTCGGCTTAACGCATTGCTATTCACACGGTCTTAGTCCCTGATTTGATAACGGTGTCCTTCTGCAGGATTATACTGTGGTTGCTACTTGGTTTTGTTTAGAATGTACATTTTCATCCTTGAGATTGTGAGTGTCTTTTTTTCTCAGTTACCTTTCCAGATATTTGGATAAATTCCATCGGGCGTTGCAGGCTTCGTTCCGCAAATTTTGTTCAAACTTTTAGATTAGTTGGTCAGGCAGGGAAAAGAAGATTATTTTGAGTAGTAGAACAGGTGTGTGACGATAACTTTTTTTTATTATTGTACTATATTATTTGAACTTTTTTGGGAAGCTTGAGTAATTAGTTTACTACAGGATGTGTGAAAAGAAATTTTATCAAATATTGCAATTGATCGGAATTGTAGAAAAATACTAAAAGTTGCATTTTACAACTTTTTTATGTGAACCTATATTGTCTACGTCAATTATATGCACTGTGAAAGTATCATCGAAATCAGTTGGTGCGGGAAAAAACGACAGGCATTGAAATATGTAATGTATTCTTAGATATAGGCCGAAAATCGTGAAAATCTGCAATTTTTATCATCTTTAAACGTTTGTAGCTGATTGCATTTTCAGAATATGTTTAATTCACACAGATCTACAAAACGTACTTTTTAAATTTTCAATATAGGTCCACATAAAAAAGTTGTAATATGCAAGTTTTAGTATTTTTTTTTTCTACAATTCCGATCAATTGCAATTTTTGAAAAAATTTCTTTTCACATCCCGTAGCAAACTAATTGCTCTAACTTCCCACAAAAGTTCAAATCGTATAGCCCAATATTAAAAAAGTTATCGTTTTTTTTTTAGAGCGTCCAAATATTAATTTGAGTAACTATAAATATTGACAATGTTAATCTTTTTTTAAATCTTCAGCAATCAATCAGAGTTTTGAAAAAATTGTTGAAAGTTAAGTTAACATGTAGCTGCTAACTGCCTCTTGATTCCTCAAAATATCTTAAACAGTAATCGAGAAAAATATTTATAAAGGTCGCACCTAAAGATTGAATGAAAATTTTAAAGAATATTGTACGTGTTAATTCGGAAAATATAAATTGGTGCTCGACGAATATGAAAATCGTCGAATTTATTTTATTGTGCACGAAGCCCCAAGTGTTCCGCGACTTATGGTCGCCAGCGGTGTGCTTCATGCTCTTCTCTTCACGCATATATCGATTCCTTTCTCCACTTCTTCACTCCCTTCAATCTTTGTTCCCGTGTTTCCTTCTTTCTAACTCTCGTTCTTCTGCTTCTCCTCTTCTTCCGTCTCTCGACTTTAGCACTCTTAAGGGCGCTCACTATTGTGGCGGCTTCAAAAAATCGACCTTTTGTGCATTCCCCTTCAATTTTACATCTCGAAAAATAAAGTCCCGAAATATCATACTTAAATTCGAAATATTAGCAAGTCTAACTCTAAAACTTTAGAGAAACTTACTTTACTTGAAGAAACTTATGTTTTTGCAAAGAAAAATATTTTTACAGTCTCCAAAGATTACTAAATCTGAGCTTAATCTTTTAGCAAAGGGAAAATATTTTCTTGATCTCCAAAGACTGCTAAATCCAGCCAGAAAATTTCAAATTGAAATGTTTACCGGTTCTGTTCGAAAAAACTCCCAAAAGTCGCGTTATTTTTCGGCACCGTCAAGGTAGGAGGAGACCCTAACCGCCACTCTAATCCTCCGCCCCCATCGGTTCTTTATCCTGTATTATCCTGCTGCGCGCTGTATCGAATGTTCCTACGTCCCTTCTTCGTCCCCACACGGCTCACATTTCTCCTCTTCTTCGTTCAACCAGTATTTATGTTCCTTCTCCTCGTTCCCACACCTTATACTTGCCAGTGAACCACCACTCTCCATCTTTTTCAACTATTATTATACTATTTAGCTAATGCAACATTTGAATAGACACTGTTCGAAACTAACAGCTTGTGCAATCTTACCCGTAAGAATTTTTAAAATCAATTCAAATAATAATTTACATTTTCACGAAGCACGTTGAGACATTTTTGTAGCTGTTAAAAATATTTTGCAAGTGTTCAATATATTTCAACCGACGAGCAATTTGCTATCAACGATAAGTACTGTGTATTAATAAATACGAACAGTAATTCATTACTAGACAGCGGATCTTTATGCAAAATAAAAATTTTCTACTTGAATTACAACAAACTGGAGCGAGGTAGAAATTTATTGTCATCGTTAATACACTTAATAGGTTGAAAATAATATAACAGTATTTTTCAATTTTTCTAATGGTCTTGCTGTTTCAATTTACACCTACTCGTTTTTGCCATAAGTGCATACAATCCGCTGTCTATTCGTTACATTTCATAATGCTTAAAAAATTAGCAGAACGTAAAGAATTCGATTTTTCTGGGGTTGAGGAACTGGAGCATCTCTCCAGGTATAGTGTTCGGTAAACGGAGGGTTTTGAGTGGTTCGCGGCGGGGCATAATCAATTGAGAAAATTGGCACCGAAAATTTCGAAACGATCAGCGTTTATTGGCGCATCAGGCTCGTTAGACGAGACGAGCAGAGCCACGAAGAATTCGAAACAGAGTGTTCGAGCCTGGTGTGTGCAGCACGGGGCTAACCGTTCGTATGATGCGATCGTATTATACGAGCACTGTTAATGGTGATTGGCAGAGGCAAGCTGAACGATGGTGCTGCGACAGGCAATCGTATGGGCGAGCGTTTGCTGACGTAACGGTGTCGCCGCAAGATGATGATACATACAGCGAACGGACACAAAGGACGCGAGTGCCACAGTGTCTTTCTAGCTGGCCAACTGTCCTAAGGCCCATCCGACGCTCTTTGACCTGGGAGCGCTCCGGATTGCCCCCACGGGCAAATGACCTAGGAAAAACGAGATTCTACAATTTGCAAGTTTGATGAGCTGACAAAAGACGCTGTTCGTGTACTCGACTTTGATGGAGGTAGAATAGGAGTCCTTGGAGAAATGGATACTGTCTACTTTGTAAGTTTAACATCGAGACGATAGAAGCTGCTATGTATTGATGTTCTAGATTTTTATGGAATCAGAACAGTGCTTCGGGGAGCAGTATAAATTGCCACGTGGGGCAAATGGCCGCAGAAAGAGATTCTCTACTCTGCAAGTTTAATATCGAGACAGTAATACACGCTATTGTGGTACCCAATTTCGCTGGAGCTAGAGCAGTGCTCCTGGGAGCAGTCTAGATTGCCCCGTGGGGCAATCTTTACTTTGTCCTCAGTTTGGAAGGATCGCGGTGCATTCCGAATGGCCCCCACGAAATAGAAAATCTATACTCGACCTATACTTTTCAGTATCTATTCTGTGCTGAAATATTAAAAATCGTAGACTTCAAACTACATTTATCAAATTGAACGGGAAGACATGTCAAAATTTAATCGATGCTTGAATAACTTCCTATTTATACATTTCCAATTAAAAGTCGAGTATAAAAATTGTTGGATAAATGGTGCTTCATCTATTTGCTTAAATAAATTTAACAACTGACTGTATAAACTATAATGTAGTTAACGATACAAAATTTTTCGCGCATCGAGAGGAAAGATTGAGGGATTTACTGTTCCAGAAAGAACTTCAGCAGCCTCACTGAGAAAGTGCGATGGCATATACGGCCTGAAATTATTACTTATCGAGATATTATTAGAACTTTCACTGAGCCAGTGCGTCGTGTACTCGCCGTTATAGTTAACACAAGCACGCTATCGTCCCATAAACGATAGGTTCTATTAAAAATATCTCCGTAAGTATTAGGTCATGTGGAATTTAACTGCTGATTTCATTACTATCGTAGCGAACACGAGAATGTTGTCTTTCAATTTTATTTCGATCTGTGATAATACTAATTTGATCTATAATAATAAATAAAAATGGTGGATCAAATAAAATTCCTGTAACAGATTGCACGTTCGATTAAATTCGTTTTAATTTTTCTTTGTAAGCACTCGAGAGTTGATGTTGCGTTGACGTTTGATATTGAATCGCTTGTTTTAGGTTCGATTTTAATTCGAGAGACACCCCGTATAATAATCGGTGTTTAGAATCCCATGAAAGGATTCGAACGCCGCAGGTAGACGCGGGACTACCTCGAGAGCAGATCCGTGTGTACCCGGACTACGACAGATACACCTGTTGGGTCAACGAGTTTACGGCAGGCAGCGTGACGACTTGTCAGACAGAAGCTTGGACAAGTGTGTCAGAAGTTCGGCGAAGAGATTGCACGAAAATCGTCCAATTAACAACGCTAACATGGAAAACCTGAGATCAGACCGCGTCCTTTTTAAGCGGACTGCCAACCGTCACGGTAAAAAGGGAACACTTCAGTGATTTTTTAAAGAACAACCACTGCAACGCGTCGATCTCAAATTTTACTGACACATTCATGCAAATTCATCAAATACATTCATCAAAATTTTTTAAAGGAAAACTATTAATTCGGTCATCGTTAAAAATATTTTATATTACGTATAATACGGTAGAAACCGATGACTGAAATTTTTAGTTTTATTATATTAACTTTTTCAATGAAAAATATTAAATTGATCACCGGTAAAAATATCCTTGAATACAGATCATGAGCAGGATAAAAAATAAGGCAACAGTGTCACCTCGATGTACAAAAACGATGCGTGTTAATTATCTACTTGATGACAGTAATATATTCCGTCCCGCAAGCAATCATTCGGAACTGAAATTCTTCCACGTCATCATTGATTCATAAATACTCCTCCACGCCGTAAGCTAATAAAAAAATACAGTTCTCCATTGACTATGCATGTGTCCATTGATTTTTCCATGCATTCCAATCCTTCTAACATTACGTAGGCCGGGCGAGAAAAGATTAAGTAACGCCCAGTTCATTGAATAATAATTCTTCTTCAAGTCCAATGATTGCTACACTAGAATCTTTCACGATCCAATCGAACGCGTCGGAGAATTAACCTGAAAGTCGAATTCAATTCATTCCACGATTGTCTATGGCCTGATTATTTATTCTTGCCCATTGTAGTCCCATAGAAAGATGTACGCATTATGCGATGACCCGAAATGTAGTTCGCGACGATGATTTCGAAATGATTCTGTGCTCTTTTTAGAACCAAGTTGCATTTAATTAAACCAGCGTGAATGACGTTCTCGATTAAATAAAAATAAATAAAAACGTTTACCATCATATCCGTGACATTTTTCAGAGTAAAATGATTACCCGATGATAAAAATGATAAAAAATGATTACCCGAGAGGTAATCGAGGTTTCACTCACTGTGGTTACTCATTTTACTCGGAAAAACACCACGAACACATTGGTAAAGGTATCATAAAAAGCAATTTAAAAAAAAAAGTTCTGACACCAAATTTAACATTATCTCCCCCAGCCATGAACTAAAATACTCTTAGATGTTCGATGGCAACGACCCACGGTGCGCCAAGTCCTCAGGGTCCCTTCAAGGTCCTTCAAGGCTCTTCTGAGCCCTCCTCGGGGCCCAGAAAAAAGGAAAAAGGTCCGATTTAATGACTCGGAGTGGCTGCCATCGCTGGCAGCCATCGTCTAATTTATTCGGCCTATATTCACCGTCGATTAGTCGGACGCCAGCAAGAGAGCGTTACACTTACGGTGCATAAGGTTCCTCCAACTGCCATAAATCGCCTGGATACACTTATCGAGAGGAGTAGCGGACAGCGGCGCGGTTTTGCGGGCGGCCAGGTTGCCCTCGGAGCAACTTCGGAACAAATTGCCAGCCCCTATCGCGAATAGTGGCTTATCCACGGTGTCCCTGGGACTTGTTCTCGTCCTGGACATGTCGAAGATCCCGGTCGGCAGCCAGGCCTCCACCGCCGGGTCCCGAAAGCTCTTGTACGTCGAGGACAATTTCTTCGAGGACTTTTGTAGAAAGCGTTTGCCTGGTGGCAAGGGCGGGGGACCCAGGCAACTCGAGACGGCAGTGATCGCCATTTATGGCGCAGCTTATGCTACTCTGATCAAGGCCTTTTACCGGCCTGGCTAACCCTTCGACATTCGTCGACCACCCTCTGCACGAGTCCACAATTTTGATCAGTCTTTCAGCAGCTGTAGAACACACGATTATCTTCGGAAACTCTAGCTCAGTTCTTTTTCAGTTATTTTTCCGATAGGCATGAGAACCAACACTTTTGTGAGAACCGTAGGTGGTCAGATACTTTATTTTATGGGGTGGTCATTTGGCGTAGAAATACTTCAGGCGAATTTTTGAGACTCTTCTAAGAAGAAATTAGAGGATGTCTAATAAATGATCACCCTTTGGAGAGTATAGTGTGAGAATTGTGTTCACTAAGATCAAGATAAGGGATGTCTATTGTTGACAAGAATTATAAATCCTGACCACAATCAAGGACAATCTCAAAAGATTCCTTTAATGATGACCTTCCCAGGCCTCCTTCACGTTCTTCTCGAAGTGAAATTAGTTTCCAGAGAACATCATACTGGATCCACTCTCATCACACAGATCCCGGCCACAACTGAACCAACAAAACTGCTCCAATAAAATACCTCCAAGAGGATCAATCCTTCTGAGCTGCTTAGAATCTTCTCGAACTGAACTCAATTTCCAGAAGACATCAAACTAGGTCCACTTAGCAGATCACACAGATCACACAGATGTCTCCTCCCACAGCGGTTCAAACAATCACTGAACCCACTATATTCCGATTGTCTGTGAACACAGTCCCAATTATCCTAATTGTCTATGGACTCTTCAGGGTTTGATAGACTCCTCGGAGTCTCTGTGGACTCTTCGGGGCCCTCGAAGGAGGATTGCTCTGAGGATCAAGCCTCGAAGGAGTCGGTCCGAACTCGACGCGAGACTGTCAAAAAGGCTCGGTTGTCGGGTGCAGGTTCGGGTTGGCGACAGCCAACTTCTCCGGTGTGTTCTGGCGAATGCAAAGAGGCGAGGTCGAAGGTGGGTGGACGAGTTTCCGGAGAACGGCGTAGGTCGCCCCCGGTAATGCTTCCACGCGTAGGTATCCGAAAGTGCGACACGTGAAACAACTTTCCACGTGGAAATATTAAAAGGTATTGCCCACAGAAATAGATCCGCGAGATTTCTGGGTACCTGACCGACCGGTGGAGGGTACGATCCTTTCGGACAATCCTTTCACGGTCCGGTAAACCTGCAATGCTACCACGGTTTCCCTAGACTACGTCGCTCCGAGGACAGAAATTCGGGGAAAATTTCAGAAAATTTAGCACACTTCTCTCGCATGTTGTTTATACATATATCCAAATACACTTAACCTTCGCATGACACGGTATTTTACAAACACAATTTACAATGATTTTTTAATGAAACTTTTACCATCATATTCGTCACGTTTTTCCGAGTAGAATGTGTACCCACACGATACCATTCGGATAATATCCGATAATACATTCGGATATTCGAGGTGCCACTGTATCGTGGATTACACAGTCACACAAGCTCCGCATAGTGTCATGTGGGTACTCATTCTACTTGGAAGAATGTCACGAATAGGATAGTATGTAAGATTGTCATACATAAAAAAATGTTGTCACTAAATTTAGCGTTGCCACAGCGTGTTCGCCCACATGTGGCTACCAAAAAGCAAATGCTCAGCGATCCACAGTGTGCTGGAACATCTCGGAAGATGTAGTTACAAGTTAAACGTCCGCATCATTAACGTGCCGAAGAGTCCTTTAATGACTTAATGCGCGGTCGTGAAAAATACAGGAAGAAGCCATTCAAAGAAAGCGACCACGCGAATTCCTGTCCCATAAAAGTGCGGGTTTACCTGGTTCGTGGCGTTTTGCACGAATCACCTGAGATAATTCCTGCACTTTCACTGACAAAGGACGAGAGACAGCGGCGGAAAAAAAAGAACAACAGTGAGAGGAAAGGGAGGGGGGGAGGGGAAAAAAAGGACCGCTGGGAACATCCGGCGAATGACATTGTTCCGGTTGCGGATCGAAGGGTCAAGGAACATTTCAAGGCCGGCGACAGTCATCAACAAGATCCAGTTTTTACTCAACTGGAATAATATATCTCTCTTTGCATACCCCGTAATTGAATGAATTAAGACTTCGGTACAATGACTTTCGGTTCGAGGCCGTTCAAGGCCACCGGCGAAGAATACCTCTTTGCCAGCAGATTCAATGATTTTGGTGTATTAACACCAACATCGTCAGCTTTCCTGAAAACAAATTGCTTCAAAAGAAATGTACAGACACAATTTGTTGATCTCTTACACTGCTGGCGTATCGGTGGAACAATAATAATTTAGTGATAGAACTTTATTGTTTGTAATTATTTTTGTACAAAATATTTCCAACATTTTCGTCTTCTATCCGGAGCAAACTACAGGCGTTCCAGGTGAAACGATCGCGGCATAAATTTTGAAAGAATTCATCGTTCCGTTATGAAATATAAAGAAGAGATCTATGTATGTATGTATACCGGAAGTGTTAGCACGTTTCATGTGAATAACGAAAGAAACGGCATATATTCGACGCACGCCTGATTCTTTATCGCCCTTACATAAGCACTGTCTAAAGTACGGGCAAGGTCTCGGTTAACGCTCGCACTGTACCTACGTGTACTCGCATAGAATTTCAAGTGTTAAAACGAAACAGAGTTCAACACGGTCGTTTTAACGCCGACAGAGAGCACGTGCAGGTGAAAGGAAAAATTCAAAACCGAATAATACCGCCATTTCACTTGACGACATTAGTCATTGTAACGGGCTTTCTAATTCTCTGCGCGTTTTTTCAATGGCATTCTACATATATTCCACAATATCTAAATTAAATAATAATTCTTACATTTTTTAGAAATTTGTAAATTCCACTTAATTGTAATTTTCAACGTGATAAATGTCTCTAGAATAAATTCCCTAGGACCAATATTGCTTCCAGTACCCCTTAGAATGATTAGGGGCAGAAGCATGATTAAGGTTTGCAAAAGGAATTTTAAGGGTAGAAATTAAAGGGTCATTAAAGGGCAGTCGACTTGGAAAAATTCGGAAATTGGAATTTCGGGGTTACCGAAGCTTCCTTTGTGAATTTCAGGGGGGGAATTCCATCCCCCTGCTCACGCATCATTAAGTGCTTCATCAGCAGCGTGAGAATGAGAAGCATACCAAAAGGAAGAAGCCATAGTACCCTCCAGTGGCATGACACCGGATGTACCTGCGATGGAAAAAAATTTCTGCACACTTAGAATCAAATGTTTTCATATTACATAATTTCTTTTCGCCTCTTCACAATTTCAGATTCCAAAGACCAATGTAAATTAAAGTGATGCTTGAAGTTTTGGTTTGATTGAAATGTATATGAAATTCAATTTTATTTTAGCTTTTGCATATATATATATATTTTATATTTTTAGTTTATCAATAATAAATAACGTAATATGTATATCAATTTTCCATAAATATCTGCAGTATAAGCAAACGGATTCACTAAATATATGTAATGTAATACAGGATAGAAAAATCTCTAACAAGAGGGGACATGAAAATAGATAGCTACATATAAATCGCTCAACGCTGTCGGCGTTCAATTTTTGTTGGTCCTAAAGTGAGACAAGGAAATGGATGTGACACTTTCCAGTTGTATGGACCACCCTGTATATCCGTCGGCAAGGGTGTTCCCATTTAAATGGTCCGCCCTTGTGTAAACAAACGCATCAGAGGTGAAACAAGCCACCGTGCCGTCGGTATATAAGTAGGTTAGGAGAAAAAATAAATCTTCTTTATCCGGAAGCATTTGAAGCATACAATTTTTCACGTTTCATCGGGCTAACGTACACGTCTGCGTATTTATAATGTCAACACGCACGCACAACACGCGAAGCGCGTCCATTAAGCTGATCGGTTGCCCGAAAAATAGCAAGTCGCTATTTCTGAAGGGTTGATTTCTCAAAAACATACTCGGGCTACCAAAAATTATACCATCATAATTTTTAAAAATTTTCACATCGCTAACCTCGTTTATATGTAATACATTGTTAAATGTCTGAGGACGTAGTCTGGTCTGGGAATTTTGAAAAAATTAACTTTTTGTTTTATATTTTATTTTCTTAAAATAGATCTCTTCAAAAACATGTGACCAAAAAGGAAAAATTCTTAAATCAGTATATTTACAACAGCAGCAAGAAATTTAATAAAAGATATTAGAAAAGCAGATAATTTGCTAAAAATCTCTTTTTATAATGGAACTTCATGGCTAGATTTTAATTAATATTCTCCTCGTTGGTAGATGATTATTTTCCATACATTTGTGCATCAGGATGTTTATACTAGATTGGTCAAACAACCTCCAGTAATAATTAATGCACTGTAATTTATATTTATACAATACCATTTTGCATGGTCGTAACAGGCATATGTGGATATTTATTAATTAATTGAGCTTATTCAAATGGACATGTACACGAAATATTGATTACACGAAATATTCTTGGAAATTAATTCAATATTGAAGCTTAAATTCTTGCTCTGCAATTTCAATGTTGAAATATTGAATTTTAGGGGTCATTTAAAATCGTAAAGATTCATTCTGTACTTTCATGTTGCATGCATTCTATGATTAATTATGAAACGAAGATGTATGAAAATAGTTTTTTACAGTACATAATTAAGATGATATACTGTTGTATTATACGGAACAAAATTTGTGTACCATACGAACAAATGATAACAATGCATACTTCAATACTTCGGTTCATTAATACGATACCTTTTAATATGCAAGGCAATTTTTTGACCAACCTGATAACAAGCAAATGTATTCAACGACAAATACAAAGGATGTCTGTCTTGAATAATTTATAGCAATCAGAACTCTCAGAATGCTCAGTGTAAATTGCTAAGATTTTCTTATCTCACAGATAAAATAAAAGCAAACATGCTATTATCACTTTTACGAAGCATCAAAGATCTTCACATCCTAAATCTTAACTTTTTACATTTTATACGCATTACAAGGTATACAAGATCGATAAATCTAACTTGGCATGCTCGAATAGTTTTTACATTTTTATAAAAATGTTCACTGCTAAGTAGGAAGCAGTTTTGAACAAAATTCAATCTTTAAAATATTCAGGCTACACCTTGACTTCTTTCTGAAGGATGGACTGAATGTTACATAATACCATCACTTTTAGATATCCTTGAATTTACACCTTATGGAGATAAAACAAGCTTGTTTGGTCTAAACAAATACAAGAGGGAGACACACCACGCAAACCAAATAAGACAGAAGAAAAATGTTTAGGAATATATTTTGCACATGTAACATAACAGAATTACTGTATCGAGCTAATGTACGAAGCTTCAAGTATTCGACGTGTCTTTTTACAGAGAACACTTGAAAGACACATGAATAATCAATTATACAAGATAAGAATTTTACAAACTGTAGTACTATGGTGCCATTTCTAAGTAAGCTGGTAACCGATCGCTCTCATAATTCTAATAAAGAGCAAGTCATATGAATCAACATTTAATTAAAGACATACATATATCACCGATGACTTCACTAGCAGAGACACAAACTTTAGAGCGACTTAAGATACAATTGTACATAAGATATACGCAAGATACAAGAATTGTACACCAGCTAATCAGTACTCTGACAGTGCAACAAAGGAAAACCAGAGATTATCATTACCAATAGAATATTCTTTTCACACAGAATAATCAACCTGTGACAACTGAACAACAAATCCACCCATTAACGATAATGACAAGCCAGTACACGTAACACCCGCAAACCAACACAACAAATTAAATACAAAATCGCTGGCCACGTTAAAAGCCCTAAATGTGCGATACGTCAAGAACAGGTAGTGAAATGAACAAGGGAAAAAAAAGGATCGCACAAAGCATCCTGCTCGGAAACTTCGGTCACGTCCCTCGTTCAAAACACTCGTCGAAACATAGTGAAACATATAACGATTCCGCTTCTCGACATAAACGGGAAGAGAGAGAGAGAGAGAGAGGGGATGAAAAAGGGAAAAATATCGAAGGTAGAAGAAATGAAAAGAGCATTGAGCTTACCGCTAATGCGCCTCATGGCGGCTCACTATACGGCTCGTATCCAAAAACTGTCGGGCTGGTCGATCCAGCGGAGTATGCAAGTCTTCCTGATCACTATAAACACCATGCCACATGTACGAACACCGATCATCACCTATGCCGTGCACACATCGATTCGGGAACAAGAGATTCCCGCGCCATTGTACACCGAAACGAAAACTTCTCCCTTTCTCTCTCTCTCGCTCTCTCTCTCTCTTCCCGTGAAGATAACCTGGCCCGACCACCGTCTATTTTCCAACTACGTTAACAGCAACCACCGAGCAGTCCGTTCGAGCGGAGGCGACATAATGCGAGCAGGCGGTCGCGAATCTTCGTTTCTGCACGCGAAAAACCGAGCAAATACGCCGGGGACGTACCAGGACGTACACACGTAATGTAACACGTTCTCGGAGTCGACGTGCTCGCTCGTACGCGATCGGGAAACAACGACCGAGGTCGTGTAGTAGAAAACCACTTCGTCTCGCGACTTCTCACGTAGCACTGTCGTGCCCGTAGTGTCGAATGCCACCGTTAGAGCGCCCAACCGATCGGTAACGATAAATCTCCTCCTTGTATGGATTTACACTGGGTCAAAAATGTATTTCCACCAATTCCACCGACAGCTTTTTCGGGGAACAGCTCCTCGAAAAGTGGCACGTAATACTTTTTACAGCGACCTTTATATCATCGAAATATGCCTCGAGTTCTCGACAGGTCTCGTAAGTACCTGTCCCCGTTTGAATTCTGTTTACAGTCGATGTATTTCAATAAGTTTCCCCACAGGGAAAATCGATCTTGAGTAATCGGTATTCTACTGTTCCAATAACACGGTATTCGGTCCTTGAGAATAATAAGAAATTATATTGACTCAATTCAGTTTACATTTTATGTATTTTAACTTGTATTGTCGTTGTTTATTTAAAAAGCAGTAAAATAAAAACACGTACATATGTAACTGAAACTTTGATTTAAAACAGCTGTGAAATTGTGAATGTTCCGTAAATTTTTTATCGGTGATATTTTTAATCAAGCGTATATCTCTTCATAGATATGGGAACCATAGCTAAGGTCCTATTAAAAATAATTCCTGATATCATTAGGCATGCACGCGTCATGTACGCACGTATCGCACACGCACTCGTTACGTTGCACCGTTTGAACGGTTAAAGTCAGATGGCGTATTTAAAAGAGATAGGGAAAGTAAATGTACAGAGAGATAAGATAAGAATTCTCCCCAAAAAATCAAAGGACAAAATCGTGCTTTTTTCCCTTGTACAGACCTTGCAAATACCTACGTTATCGAAACGCTAGAAACATTTTTCTCAGAGAACAAAATCTTAAATACTGTGAGAGAAAGAAAAATATTCACTCATCTTTCGTTACATAAATGTATAAATCATTTTAGTCCTCATGGAATTAAATTAATTAAAACCTGAAAGAATATAGAGGACATCTGAATGATTCATTGCACGTGGCATCCTTCGATTCACACGCTTATCTGAACTAATTTTGCTAACTTTGACAAGCAGTTCCAGTCGTGTATCCTATTCTGCGTATACAGTAGCAAGTAGTAAAGCAAACGACCTAATTAGTGTAACCGTAGAGAAACTGGGTAACCTAATTGCTATTTATTGCGGAGGATCTAATTGGTGGGCATTCTAAGAATCTTTTGCCTTGTTTCCATTTGAATCCTCTTTTTTAATATCTACAATAATATCTGTACTTACATATGTCTAATTGGACGCTTGCAATTTATGCATTAACTAACCAGGTCATTTGTTCTTTACCGCAATAACGCATAATTAGAATCGATCGCACATTGTTTCAAATTTAAATTCGCAATGATCGAGATCGAGAGCGATATCGAGAACGAACACGAGAATTGCAACGAGATCCAGATCGAGATCGAGATCGAGAACGAGAACGAGAACGATAGCGAGAACGAGAATGAGAACGATAGCGAGAACAAGATCGAGCGGCGAACATAAGCGCGGCAAATTCAAATACCTTTATCCAACTGTATCTCGAAATTGCATAAATTCTACTTGATCTTCCTATGCGAAAATGAACAATTCATTCTCACGAATCGGAATTAAAGAAACTTGAATGAATTATAAAAATCTTACAATTATTATAAAATATCACTCCGCCATCTGTGCGTTAACGCGTAAACAACGCTCTGCAAAATCAATCACAACCATCCTAAATCCACTTCGATTCTACGATTCGCGAAATGATACATTTCTCCCTCGAACTCGAACTTTCGTTCCCGACACTCCGGCAACCATAAATATCGCCACGTGCTCCCTAACAAGGGTCCGTTGTTTCGGCTCAAGAAGTTAATGAGCGATCGTCGTAAACTATTATAAATATCGTAGTACGACCAGGCTCACAATGAGCACTGTGTGTCGAGCCCGTTGGTTAGGGCGACGCTATAGACTATAGAGGGTCACCATAGCAACAGACTGTAGGCTTTACCAATTTCTCCCTCTTTCATCGCGTTAGTCCCTTCTTAACCCCCCTCTTCAAGTGTATCTCGTTTTCGTTTCTTCCTCTTCTTTTTCCCCTCTTTCACCCGTTTCACCCCCGCCCCCACTCCTCTAGCCAACTCATTCTATGGATCTTTCATGGTCGCTGAACAATGTTCACTCACCGGTGTGCTGGCTGATTTCCGCTGAAAGACCGCCGCATACGTCATTCGCAGGGAGGGCTCATCGTCGATGTACAACTCGCGTTGTAAACCGACGCGTTCACACCAGTTCACACCGTTGTCTTCTTCATTTGCTTCGCCACGTTCTAAGGCCCCACGACTCGCACTAACTATACGAGCACTACCACCCGTCCGTGATACCGTTGTCACGCGAAACCGGCCCTTAACGACCGCGGATCCGCCGCTTTCGAGGGTACCACTCGATGGCGATTCGAGCAATAAACATTATTTACGGCCGACTAGTTTCTCCGCTAGCAAGAAACCCGAAAAGAAAAGAAAAAGGATGAGGAGAGGTCTCGCCTACGCCGATGTCTGTGTGTGCAAGCGTGTGCGAGAATACCAACCCACCTTTCCCTCCTCACCCTCATCCGCGGTTCTAGTTGTCAATATTTATTTTGCAGGTTGCAGATATCTTCTGCGCTGACCCACAGTATAGCTCGTATCGAAACTAAATGCGAATTAGACTGGATGAAATACTACATAGGATGTTCGGGTATTTTGCGAATTTCCGTAATCTGTTTCATTAGAGAAGACATCTAAAATACGATTATAGTCATAATAGATGTCCGCTGCGCTTCTATGTTACTGGTCCGCAGACCGAGAGTGGGGTGGACGGCTATTATGACTGCAAGCGTATTTCAGGTGCATTCTTTTGAAAAACTATATAATGATTTGATTAGGTTTTTTGATTCAATCGATGTCTGCTGAAAATTTTTGTAGATGTATCTTGCAAACATTGTGGAATAGTTAGCTAATCCTATTTAACCCTTATTTTTTAATTATTAGATCGAATATTTATCGGAGTTCAATTTTTTTCAAGTTTTAACAAACCTACAGAAAATTTGCAAATACCAAATTATTCGACTCTGACAAGGGGCTTGGATATTTTTCTAAATTTCTCATTAATGTAAGTATTTCGTCTTGCTAAATCGATTGTTTATGAATCCCGCCTTTTTTCAAATCAGATTATCCGGACCAATCCCGAACGTCTGTTAACACCTTGCTTACGACATGTAAAATTCAAATATTTTTAAATTCGAATTTCGGAGATGAATGTTTATGTTTTACAAACTGTTGTAGTAAAAGAAACTTTCTAAGTGTTTGTAACTGTTAAACATCTTGTATGTAATTGTTAACATCTGTACATTCAATAAAAATAACAGAATTTCTCTAATACATAATATAATTTACAATTAATTAAAGACGTACTAAAAGCATGAAAGACTGTAACAAGTACATACAATTTGTATGAATGTTAACAAACAACTGTTCTAACATTATGCTTACTAAAATAACAATAAAAATATAAATTATGCAATCATTAGAAGTTAAGCACTTAGAACAATTACTGAAAAATAGAAAATAATAATTATCATATTTCGATATCTTATTACAGTACAAATTTATTGGTTCATATAAATAAACATATAAATAAGAGTAACAACTTATGAATACTAATATTTATAATACCTGATGCGTTAATACTTTTTGAATTTAAAACTTGGTGATGAAAATTTCGATAGTTTTCATAAGGAATGTAATCAAATTTATATGTTCTGTCTAAACATTCGGCTAAAATGAATATGGGAGATGTTCTTGTTAGTTAAATAGTACGTTTTTTAAAAACAGTCTTAAATTAATTAAAAGCAGTAAGCTATATGCTTCATCTGAACTTAATAAGCTAACTTGTAATATGAGCAGATCAACTGATATGTTTAATAAACTTTTAACAAGGGAACTTCATAGAGATAAATGTATCTCAATGAGACTCTTTTTTTGAATAACATTCCTACATTGTAGGCAATGCTAAACCGGAAATGAATTTTTGCGTGAAACTCATTGTTTGGTCTGTCCATTGACCATTGACACAAGATAATGACTAATATAATCTTGATTTGAGATCTGTTATAAACAGTATAGTAATAGTCATGACACCCATGTTATACGATTGCTTACATCATATTTACAGAAGTGGAATGATAAATCAATACAATAGAAAAATGCAAAAAGTTTCACACAAAGAACACTTATAAATCCAATTTTCGAAAAAAGAGAAAAAACGAGAAGAAATTATATATAATACAGTCAACTATACAAATACAAAACTAACAGTAAAAAAAAGAAAAAGAACACAAAATGTAATAAAAAATTATCACTTTGGTCGCTAGGAATTTATCGTGATCTGCATAACACTCGTCTGCTTAAATAAAATCCTATAATTAAAAATCACAACATAATTGACTTATACAGTAGTAGTGACTCAATCACAAAACATATTTCGCACGATGTCGGTATGGTAAAATTTACAAACGAACAATTTTGAAATCAGACTTATCGGAGATACGAGTACCCATTAAATTACTAACTTACTATCAAATTTCGCTTATGGAAATTTCATTAATCAAAGATAATCTTGTCTATAGTTTAAATTCTTAAAAACTATTGTCACAATTTTAGTTTGATTATTAAAATTTTCGATACTGGAAGTTAAACGCTACACATTCGTAAATCATGTCCGCAGATTTCGTCATGATATGAGGAGGCGTCAAACATTTAAGTGGGTTATTATATATATGTATGTCGTACATTTGCATAATAACAGAGAAGAAGTCATATACCATAATTAACGAGAGCAAATGCTACCGCTTCTTTTTCATGCCTTTACGATATCCTTTGCCGAACCATCCTGGATTTTTTGGTGGTGCTATCGGGGAATCGGTTTCGATCACCAACGTTTCCGAATCTTTGATCTGTTTACTATCAGATTCTATTAAAACATTATCCGTATCCCGTTGATAATAAATACAAGTAAGAGAACCCTCGTTCTCCATACAAAAAGTACAGGCTGGCTTCGGTTTCGGCATGTTTATGGCCACGTCCGGTATTTGTATAAACGGATAATAAAAGAACGGTGTTAATTGAGGACACATGTACATCGGTGGAAACGGTAAACCCATTGATAAGAATGGCAATGCGGTAAAAAAAGGCGCTGAATAAGAAGACATGGATTCGGTGATTTTTTTAGAAGAGATGCAATCTTTATCCTCTTTGGTTTCAGGCTCCATGTCCTCTTGATAGTTGTCGGTGATCTCAGTCAGCTCTTTGTGAGCAGCATTAGACGGTTCTTCTAAACAGGGCTGACTTGTTGTACATTGTTCGCTGCTCTTGAGCCGTATAGCGTGAAAAAATATTGGATCCTTAGCACGATTGTATTGTGGTATCTCTAACCCGAGTTGAGCCATCACTCTTCGCATCACTTCGTCGCATTTCCCGTTTATCTTTAAAACTGCGTTCTCGTCTTTCGGAGTCCACTGCAAATTCACAATATACAGAGAGGGACGTTTATGAATCGGCCTGTCCATCTGCCACAGCCATGGATACTTTTTTAAAACTTTTAAACTGGAACCCAAACACAATATAACGTCCGCTTGTTTCGCTGCTCTCGACGCACCGTTCCAATTTATTGGCCATGGGAGGTTGCCCCTCTCCCCAAAATGAACGATCGAGTCTTGCAAAACAGAGCTACATCTATGACACAATCTACCAGTACCGTGCGAATACCGAGCAGTCTTTTCTGTAACATCAAACAGTCTCCAATACTCTCTGTATGGTTTGCATGTTCTACAAACTTCCACGTACATATTCCCGTGAACTTCGGATAAAAGCGTACGAGGAATCCCACTGCGCAAATGAAGTCCGTCACAATTCTGGGACACTACGTGTTTCAAAACTCGTGCCTTGTACAAAGCGTAGAGAGCCATATGCGTTATCGTAGGCTCCGCCAGACTTAAATCATGATTCCTACAAACATATATTCATTAAATAGCATTAATAAGAGCAGTTACTAAAATTCAACCGTGTTAATTACCACATTACCCAATATCTTTCCCTTGCTGTAAACGAGTCCAAACTCCATTGGTTCCTCTGTAATCGGGAATGGAAGCAGCTGTACTGATGCCAGCACCAGTGTAAACAGCCAACGATGATGCTCTGCTAATCGCTGCAGCCAACCGTATACACTTCTCCTCCAAGATTTCTGGCGCATCTTCCACTTCCTCTAATCTTGCCTTCACTCTATGCCTCTTTTCTTGTCTACCAAATTGGAAAGATTCGATTAGTAACGCATTATGATTATGTTTCAGTGTTACTGTTAACCAAATTGATATGAAAGATTTATAATAATTACTTATTTTGCGTGATCATTCATCTATAATACGAACAATTCGCGTTTTACTACTGATAACATAAAATAAATTAATACATCCACAAATGATTTCCAAAATGGCTATACCTCAAATTAACCTCTTTTACTACGTCACTGCACGAAAGAAGTATCCCATTTTCTTCTGCAGTTCTGTCTATTTCGCATTTTTGTAAAATCGCCGCGACCTGGAAAAATCAAACGCTGCAGTATTCCATGGGTGTTGTTTACGATACATCAGTTTTAACACCGGGAAAAGTATGGAAAAATGTTGGTTAAAGATCGTTTCGAAGCGATTATGATTAAGCAGTATATATTAAAATTGCGTATGTACTTTCTTAAACGTTGCCACTCGTTCATCTTTAACTTTGAATGCTTTAAGTGCAGCAGAACGCCTTCTCGATAGGAACTTCTCGTTACCAGCCTCCTCCATGTTTAATCAAGACGGGCTGTAACACAGAATCGCTCAAGTGTTGCTAAAATAACACAAATGTCATAATAATGTTATAACAGTCTTTTTTCGCAAATACCTTCGAAACTGAAATTAAAATGCACACAAGATGTGCGTATTGATCGATAAAATTTATTCTAATAAAAGATAAAAAAATATTATTATATGCTCCATTATAAATTTTATATGCCAGATTTGTGTAATATAAAACTAAATATTGAATTTATTTCATGTCACAGTATTTCTATGGCGATAATGCAATTTCATTAGAAGATTATATTATATTAATATAATATTATTTTATCAGCATGTTTTATCACTGTATTTTATAATTACAAAAAATTACAAATCGTAAATTTCAAAATTTAGAGAACAATCAAAATTAATTTACAATAAATTTTTTTTATTATAAATTTATTATTAGTTCAATTAAACATTGTGAATATATATACATTTAACGTGTTATATATATCTTTTTATTTACAATTGTACTTTTTGCAAGATTTCAGAATTCAACTGTAAATTGTTATACAAAAAGTTATTGATAAAACTCACACTTATTTATATCGATCATCGATAAGATGCAAAAATGGAAATATGAAAAAATGAATCGATAAATATATTATATTTGTGTAAGTGCAGTAATAATGACATGTATTATTCGAATACAAAGTAATGGAATTTTTTAATAAATAGTTCCCGCCATGTGGTAATTTAAATACGGTCTAAATGTTTGCATTTTCCATTGTTTGGTGTGTACCGACGACAACTCTGGACAAAATAGTGATTATATTTTCCATTTCGAAATCGTTTGTGAACGATAAAAATTGTTCAATTTATGGTTTCCATTTTAGACTGAATAATTCCGGCCAGAATGGGAATGTATTAGAACAAATGGTTTAAAAGTTAGTCATGCCAGGTTTAGAAGAAAGTATTTTACACGATAGCAGTTCACCCACAGAGAGCCTAATGTCCGATGGAATTGTTTCGGAGCAAGTGAAGAAATTTTTATTCACCTCTCGTAAAAGCCAGGACAACGTAGAGTGTAACGAAAGCTTAGAGATTTACATCCCGGAGGTAAACAAGCTTTTTTACAAATTTTCTGTTCACGATTAAACCACTGATACGTTTTATTCTCGTGCGTGCTACCGGTGTTACGTAGTTTTTGGTTATGCATCGTTGTAAAAGTTTTTTTTACATTTTCCATTTACATCTGATCTGTAAGAGAGCATAAATTCATTATTTTTCGATCGAATTCCTTTTATACAGAAGTCTAACCTGTGTTTTACTAAACAAAAAAATATTATTATTTAAATTTTTAATGTCTTATTAACATATTTTTTGTTACAGTTACTTCAGGCTAGTTATAGTTTTTATACTTGGCCTTCCGCACCTGTACTCGCTTGGTTTCTTTGGGAACACAAAGAAGAACTTATTGGAAAAAGAGTTTTAGAACTCGGATCTGGCACTGCGCTTCCTGGGATTTTAGCTAGTAAATGCGGTGCTATAGTAACTTTAAGCGATTCTGCTAGTTTTCCGAGAAGTCTACAACATATAAGAAGAAGTTGCGAACTGAATGGAATTTTGTCTCAGGTTCAAATCGTTGGTATAACATGGGGATTGTTTTTGTCTAGTTTATTTTCCATTGGACCAATAGATTTAATTCTTGGATCCGACTGTTTCTATGAACCAGCCGTGTTCGAAGATATAGTTGTTACAATTGCTTTTCTATTGGAGAGGAACCCGCACGCAAAATTTCTCTGCACGTACCAAGAACGAAGCACGGATTGGTCGATAGAGCATTTATTAAATAAATGGAATCTCACTTGCACCCATATATCGTTGGCAGATCTCGGTACAGATTCTGATGTAAATATATATGATTTAATGCAGGATCACACTATCCATTTATTAAGTATACAACGTGCAACTTAATATGTCTGGCAACACTTTTCGACATTTGCTTTACATACGTGGAGTTCCTTGGACTGTTTCACCCTGCGAATTCGAATCTTACTTTTCGCTTTTCGGTAAAGTAAAAAAGGCGGTACTTATATTCGATAAACACGGTATTAACACGGGCGATGGTTCCGTTGAATTCTACCATAGAACTGTAAAGCTCAATGTGCTTGCTAAACGTCATGTTTTGGATAATAGGAACATACACGTGACCGACTTATATCCTGACTAGTAAGATAAAAGAAACCTTCATGATGAGTCTTGAGGAAACATTCAATAAAGCTGCGAGCTACTTGCAGACGTTAGCATCTGAATTGAATTCCAATGAGCTCCTTAAATTCTATGCTTTGTATAAACAGGCAACGGTTGGTCCCTGTAATATTCCACAGCCTAATTGGTACCAAATGAAAGCTAGACAAAAATGGGAAACATGGAAAAATCTTAACGACATGAGCTGCGATGCTGCTATGATTAGTTATATAGAAGAGTTAACGAAACTCTGTCCTACCTGGGAGAAAGACGTAGAATCTGAACCACAGAAGTGGGTTGCTGTTAGTCGATTGCTAAACGCAGAAGAACAAATAAGTGATATAGATAAAACCCTTTTGGATTGGATAAAGGAAGGCCACGAAGAAAAGGTACTGGAAGTACTGGACAAAGAGCAACGACTTGTGAATTCAATGGACACGGATGGTTTGCTACCGATACATTGGGCTGCAGATCGTGGTCACGTGAGAATCATAGAACTCTTGATTAAAAAAGGAGCAAATGTGAATTCACAGGATTCTGATGGTCAAACACCATTGCATTATGCAGCATCATGCGGACACGTTGACGTTGTAAAATATTTACTTTCCATCGGTGCAGAATCTATAGAGGATAATGATGGTATGAAACCCAAAGATGTTGCTGATGTTAATACATTGTCATATTTACACAGCATGGAATAGTCATCTAGCGAAATTTATTCGTAAAAATCGTGGTACTTTCTTACAGAACGTCATTCTTTTCATAAATTCTTTATTTATGTACAAATAGATTCTGTAACAGTTCTCATTACATTCACAGCCTAAGCACTCCTTAGGTAAATGCACAACTTGTCACAATGGTAATTTAAAAGATTTTTTTTACATATCATTGTGTTTGCTTATTGTGGAACATAAATACTAATCTGTTGAACGTAACAGAGTACATAAAGAATGCTATGTTCTTTTTATAAGTATTTTTAAATTGACAAATGCAGAATATACAAGATTTGTAATTTTCCTCATAACAGCAAGAAATAATTGCAGATGTATTTAGACCATTTGTAAAAATAAAACTTAAAGAAAATAAACAAATATTTTTCGTATTAATTAATTGCTTATTACAAAAAAACCACTTATAAATTCGTATGTGACTCGAAGAGAATTTATAAGAGATACTTCGGAAACGCGGTTTACGTTCGTCCAGATACTTGGTGATGTAAATGCTACTTAATAACTTATTCAATGAATTCTTTAATATAACAAATATCGAAACAATCGAAAGATAGAATTCAGTCATGGAGATTAACAAATATAATAAAGTTCTTTTATTAACTAGTATAATTGTCTTTTAGTTTAATCGCAACTACAAAATTTAATAAATTTTACACACTTTGAGTAGTTCATTCAAAATAGAAATTATCTGAGAACATCGATATAACAATATACAGTATTGCACAATTTACTGGAATTAACAAAATTCATGTAATAAGAAACGCTTAAATTTTCATCACCAAACAAACAGACATTTTGTTATTTATGTTACATTCCCGTTAGTAATAGAATTTATTTGAACTGTTTTTATGAACAGTCGTGTCTAATAATATAACAGAGGAAGTAATAGAAAATTTGTAACATAAATAAGAACAAAAATATCTTTCTTTTACAGAAAATTTTCATTATGATAGTCTAACACTTTTATTGTAATACATTATTTACCATCGTGGAAATTACACCTCATCTGAAAAACTATTTTTTGTGGATTACTTTCATTAAAACTTGAAGAAACAATTGCATGCATTCACGATTTCTTTACGATATAGCATTTGCTAAAAATTAATACTTTTTAAATATTACTTTCAATCGTACTTTCTTAGATGATGAATAATGTATTAAATAAAAATACCACATCATTATATTTGGTTTACTTATTTTGCAAATTAGGCGTATCCTTAATGTTTTTAAATACTGGCAATCTTTTTTTATGTAGAATGAATCGGACGCAAGTTTATTATACTTTTCAAAAATAGGAAAATATTACGATACTTTACAAGAATTAGCTACTTCATTTTTGTCCGAAATTATTGGCTATAAAATAATTTTGTTTATACTATTTGTTACACTGGAGACTGTAAAATCTTTTAGTTGCATTATGGTATCCACTAAATTATAATACAAACGATTAGGTGATTCCACTGTGAGTGCTAATATCGAGAGCTCCGCTAAAATCTTTATAAATAAAAAAGGTCGACGAATTTTTTTATACAAATTTAAACGTTTATAGTTATACCTCCACGAAATAAAATTTAACCAATTATAACGAAACCTTATTTTTTTATCTACGACTTCGAAACACCGCGCAATATATTATAAGAGATTTACAATTTATGACTAAGAGTTTATAATAATTTTGAAAAATAAATTTTAAAATCACTCGTATCGTTAGATGTTTGGCGATACTCTACGTTAGAACACCGGTATTGTATAGTATTTTTTAAATTAATTTTATATGAAAGTAGTACATAGATTCATGAAATAATCTATTTTATTATATAAAATAGTTCTGTCACGCAATAACTCCGAGTGGCGAAATCGCGAGACGCCGCGAGTTTCTTATAAAAAATATGAAATCAATATAAAAATTTTAAATATGTCTGTTTTATCTTATTGAATCACCTTTTCGTTAGTTGTAACATTATTTAGCAAAAATTAATCTTCTACGTACGAATAGATCCATAATACAAATGAATATGAACTTGATAAAATCTGTACCAAATAAAATATTTTCTACTTTACATTACACTATGAGCAGGGACGCCCTTAAAAAGCTAAAAGCATTTTTTTAGAGTTCTTCAAACAGCGAAACAAAATTTACAGATACTCAATCACATAATTTTAGAAGGCACTAAGAAATAGAGGAACAAATATTTTCTTTACATCACAACCTTACACTAAATATAATTTTACTGATTGTTTCACTTTGCTTCTAACCATTTAAAAAATATATTATTTTTAGAGACCTTGTAATAGGAAACCTAAGGGCGGCTCTGATCATAAGCATACAAAAATTTGCAAACTTAAACCGTATGTCAGGCAGCTGGAGATCAATTATATCAAATTACTTCCTTATTGTTATAATACTTCTTTCATCATTACTGCGGTAGGTACAAAAAACTGATAAATTGCAAAAATATTAGAGTTAAGTATGAAAATTAGATATAACTTCTTAAGTTATTTTTAATATACAGTTACAAATGCTTACGGATTCGAAGAACTCGATTGTACAAGTTCATATCGTGTACTATTTCGTCGCTATTAGTTTCGAAACGTAAAAACAGGCGCTCTCTGCTCATAAAAATGAATTGGAAAAATAGTATATTTTGAGAGTGGTATCGGTTCAATTATAATTTCCCTAATAGTTAAGATATCGGTACCTCCGAGGCCCATCGAAATGAGAAAATTTACAAAACTTACATTGCAGTAATTTTTCCATAATGCCGTGTTATCTTCTTGTCATAGAACCGTTCGACTATCAAACGGGTTTATGATAATCATCACATTTTTCTACAAATTGATCTCAGAGATTGGTGCTTTCTTGATCCGTTTTGAGCTTAGCGGTCGGTGGAGGTGGCGGTGGTGGCTGTGGCCTTGGGGGTCTCTGATGAAACCTTGGCGAGGCCGGAACAGGTTGTTGTGGAGATTTAATAACTACCACTGTTTCAGTCTGTGTTTGAACATCGATAATATTCCCTTCCGATCTGGTTCGCACGTGCGCTTTCGTTTGTTCTGGCGCGGTTAGTTTCGCAGGCTTTTCCGATCGTTCACCGTACAAGGACATAGATGACGGTCGACTACCTACACTCGGGCTTCTCTGCAAGTTCGAAGCCATGTTGCCATTGTTGTCGCCCGTTGAGCAGAACACATTGCCATTTCCACGCACTTGTATTATACTGACCTGTTGTTTGTCCACCGAGTACACGTGAGCTCTTTCCAATGTTAAAGGCTGCAGGTTTCATGAAAGAAGAGAACAGATTAACAGCTCTGCGGAAACCATTGTCGTCACACAGTATTCTTTCTGTAACTGTGAAAAATTTCTTCACATTTATGATAGATACTATCCTTCTCTACGTTCAGAACACGGTGAAGAATGTGAATTGTGACTTTGCAGACGCGAAGTTTTCACAGTTACGGAGAGAATACCGTATCTCGTATTCATACTTCCAATAAAGTTAACACGTTCACTGCCGACCGTGTTTTCTTAGTTTTGCCTCGGAGCGCCGGAATCCATGTTAGAAAAAATTAAGTTATTGATATTTTTATCAATTTTGTATTTTAAGTAACGAAGATGAAATCAGTAGGGAACGTGTTAAAGCACTATTCGAATATTCATTGCATTCACAAAATTTTATGTTATTGTTTGCGAATTTTACGGATCTTTTTCGAATTTGGCGTCTGGAAAGTTCAGTGACGGTCAGTAGTGATCACCACACGGCAGTCAACGGGTTAATGTATGTAATTGTTAACAGAATATCGTTCTCCACTTTATAAATATAGCTTACGTTATTGTATTTCAATAATGTAATATCCAGGCATATTTCTCGTGTCCACTGGCAGTAACTACATTTATTAAGGGTTATATCTTACATGTAAAACTGAGACCGAACAACTTAGCAAGGAACGGCCTGATACTCACCCCTGTCTCACTGTCTAAATTTTCATTACTGTGACGTGGGTGTTGTCTGATTAGGCTCGAAGGTCGAATCAATCCAGCTGGTCGTTCTGGTATAGCTGGTTTACTACTTCTATCCAGGGTGCTCGTGTTCGTAGAACTTGTGTTGTCTGACTTTCTACGTAACTCGACTGTCTCTTCTGCAATTTCAACAATATTTAAATTGTATTGAAATTATTTGAAGTCGAAATACATATTGAACAGTGAGTACCGTTACCTGTATTATGTATTACATTAGTTATACTTCTCGGAGCAGCGACTGGTCTCCGTCTCTCCAACGTGGAAGGATGTGGTTTCTCGGTGATTACCGGTTTTACCCTCTGTATCGAGGTTTCTGAATTCTCTGTTTCCGCCTTATTGTTCGACAAATTCTCCACGGTAATTTTTTCCGTGCTTGCTACTGAAGTCAATTTTCTTTCCGGTTTTTGTATTTCCTGATTTCTTTTTTCCACCTCTGCCTGAACATTACGCAATTCTTCTAGTACCTCGCTTATGTGTTCCGGACCGCTGAAAGACGGTGTCTCGACAGCTACTGTATCATGTGTTGTTTGCTTCACTTCTGTTTCTGGATTGGAGTCCTGTTTTTCTATACTATTTTCTTGCTTGACTGGTAACTCTGTATTTATCACATCTTGTTTATGAGCTTTATGTACTGTACGAGTAAGGGTCGCGGACGTTAGAGGTCTTGGTGGTTTGTCAGGTGTCGGTGGTGGTTTGTCATCGGGCTTTTTATCATGTTTGTCAGGCGTGGTGCTATTTGGTGGCGTCGGAGCCGGTTTATTTTTTCTACGAGCTGCTGGCTTAGGACTACCTTGCGGAGGACTTTCACCGTGATCACTTAGGCTGCTGTTCGAAACGCAACGACGCATGCCGGTGATTTGGTTTTCTATACCGTTTATAATCCCAACGTCGAGATCACGGTCAAAATCTATTTCACCAGGAAAAAACCAATTTGCGTATGTAATCAACTGATCCACTATAAGACTAGAATTATTAGCTGTGCTCATGTTCATTCTGGAATTACAATAAAGATCGTATAAATAGAAAATTATCACGCCACAAGCAATTAGAAAGTCGATCATTAACAATATTAACACTCGCGCAGTGATCGATATACATATTACGCGGACGGCCATCGATCGGTCTTTTTCGACCGAGACATTTCTATACTAATATTTACATAAAAACGGTTATTTCATTAATTTATTTTGTATAATATATGGTAAAAAGAATACTACAAAGAATGTAGTATCTCTTCTATAACTGTGACTCTGCAGATCTGAAGTTTTCACAGTTAGAAAGAGAATACAGTAGCAAAACTGTGATTTCTGGATTTAAAAAGACCCACCAACGGCCGTGCGAGTGTTCCATTAGAATGTGCTTTAGTAACAGTCCGTGGAAGGAAGATTGTTCTTACACCATTGTATTCGCATCCTCTTGGGGACTCCATATTAAATTCGGCGCGATAACAATTGCAATGTTTTGCGGCGACATTTTGTTCATGTCTTGGTTTTTCGTGAGTACAGCCAAAAATTTGATTAGGAACCGTAAATTTTCTAGATTCGCGGGAGGTAGTTTGTATAGCACCTCCCAAAGAGCTCTCAATCTTGTCTCATTATTTGTTATCTTCGCAGCTGCCATCCATTCAGGATATAACCTTCAAATTAATAAAAACGTTCGTACAACTCGCCCATTTTCCTTTCCTTTGTTTACCGTGCAAAATGCTGTTGTACTTACTTGTATGTTAAAAGAGGCTCCGGGAGTTCTCTTAAGTAAGACTTTAACGCGCCAGCGATCACATGAGGATCCTTATATTCCAGAGCAGTTGGTAATGTAAGGCAGCAGGCGTCTAAACTTAACTTAATTCGCCGCGACTTTGATGCAGCGCCAGCTATTCTAAAAAGGCCTTCTTCTTCCATACCCAGTCGTAATAAAGCGGAGACACATAATTGGATAGGCAAAGCAATCTTTCTATTAGTCACCCTAAGGTGCTCCTCAAGTGGATGACCATAAACCGGTTTCATTTCATTGTCATCTGAAATTAGAATAGCATAAATATTCCCACACCATATGCTATAACAAGATAACAATGGTTTTATAAATAAAATATAAAATTAACCCTTGGCAATCGAGTGGCAACTCTTTACATTCTTAAATTCGCTTGAAATAAAATGAAAAAAATCATATAAAACATGATAGTCAGAATTAATTGTAAACATGTATTCTGGTTCCAACAGTTGACTAATATCAAAATACTTACTTATGTAACTTTCTAATCCTGGGATAAGCTCTTCCAAACAATGCAGAGCACTTTCATGATAAGCTCTTTGAAGTTTTACATATTGGATAATAGTGTGTGCTAAATCGGATTCTCTGGACATAAGTTGAAACATTTCTGCAGCCAACTGGTCTCTGCATTGCTCCACCTTAGCTTCAGCCTCTTCTAATTCTTCCCTTAAATTGTCTACTTTTGCTGCACCCGTACCTTTTCAATAAAGATATTGCTTAGAAAATTCAAGAAACCATTAAACATATAATTCTCTATAAATCATTAATTACCGGCACTATGCTTGCTAGCTTGCTGATATCTTGTTCTCACGCTATCCATATCCAAGATTAACCGGGCTAAATTTCTTTTATGCTTTAATATATTTGGTACATCCGTATCTAAAATATGTAGTAGAGGGCTCGTTACATATTGCTCAACTTTCGCTTCGTGTTCAATTGTTTCATTCGCTAAATACATTTGTGCGCGGCCACATTCTGTAAGCGTAAAACCCATAAGCCCGTCTTCAGGGGCATTTTCTTGCATTGTCTGCCCTAATATGAATTCTGGGCATTTTTTCTAAAAATCAAACACACATTTAACAAATAATGGACACAATAGAGAAACTTTTGGTTTGCTCAATGCATTTAAATATTTAAAGCTTTGCAAACCATTTTTAACTTTTATGTTAACTCTCTGTCTTCATACTGAGTCGTTTATGTTTACGAATAATACTTATTGCCTGTTCTAGGCATATAAAACATTGAAAAAAAATTCAGTTGGAAAGTCAATGTTTTCACTAATATGCTTCAATAACTACGAAAAATATTTGTATTTCGAATAATATAGTTTGAACATTATTGGATGAAACAGTTTAATAATAAGCTTCTGTTACTGAATATTACCAGCCGTTTTTCTTTAATTGCCCCATCCTGCGCTATAGCTTGATTCGGAGGATTGGTGAGTCTTTTGCTCAGCCCAATGAGAGCCAACCTAATCTGCTCGACATGTTTGTCTGCAGCTTGTAAATCATCCGTGAGCACTTCCGTCTTACCAGCTCTAAAAGAAAGAATGTTTGGAAAAGTTCAACATGCGATAAATTAACATGGAAATGAGATTCGAAGTTGTGTAAAGTCAATCCATTTTAAGATTCTCTGATTCACAATCTATTTTGGTATATAGCATGCTTGCTATTATGGGTTGCGTGTCATTAAAAATTTTCATAACGAAAAACGTAAAAAGTAAGGACAAAGTAGGTGTTTTTATCACTTTGTTATCAAAGGCTAAGATACCGAATAAATTGTTTGCTGTATTGTCTTTTACAATCTATTTGCAAACGTTTCCGACGTTATCGTAGACACATTCCGCGAGAACACAAACGGAATTTCACGATTTGTCGAACAAATAAATAGAACGAGAATATTTGGAGGAATGGATTACCTAGAGAACGTTTGATCCGCGAGCTGTTTAACTCTGAAAAACTGTTTCTTCATGATTGATTAGCATCTAACACTTCTTCCATAAATAAACTGGTGTTTTACTCGACAAGATCAGTCACGTAAACACTTGTCACTTGTTGACTTTAATGTTCACAGGTATGCATTTTTTATGCGATCGCGCGACACTAAAAATATACAGGCTTGACAGAAAAAGAAGGGAGACTCCTTTGCATTGCTTCGATCAAGACAATTCGTCATAGTGTTTGTACAGTGATTTCATACCCTCCACCAACAAATACTACGCCTCCGACCGGCCTGTCTTCTTGTACTGTCGATTAGTTGCCACTTTCAAAAACCGTGCACAAAATTCAGCACCGAAATTACCCAGTTTGTAAACGTGTCAAAACGTCGCAAATTTTAGTCACGGCATTTTACACCCTTGTTTGCCAAACGACCGTATCCAAATTCATAGTAAAAACCGCGCGAAATTTCTACACCTCACATTCTTCCACGCCACACCGATTTCTTATCGTTACGCGATTTTTTTTTATCGCCTTGCAAAATTCTATCGGAGAATCCGATAACGGGATAGCCAACGACTTTTTACTGGCAACGGTCCGCCATTTTCGTTCCTCTCTAAGATTCGGTTTAGAACGAATAATCATCCTCGTGGCGGGAAAATTTGAATACGTTTCAATCGCAACGGCGGTACAATTTCAAATCGAATTAGGTAACTTATTCGCGCAAAAATAATCGAAATATACAGTTACATACATAATTGATCACACACACTTTAAATCAGAATAACTTTTTTGTGAATGGAGCAAACGACTTAAATTTCTCTGTAAGGCTAGAAGAATTAGTTTAGAATTAGTTTGAAAAAATGCATTTGGTCGGAATTGTGAAGAACAATAGTAAAAATTGATTTTTACAACTTTTTCAGCTGGGCCAACAACAGAAATTTAAAAGATGTGTTTTGTAAACTCGTATAAATTATATATACGTTCTGAAAATTACATTGAAATTGTTGAATTGGTTTACGAATTATAAACGATCAAAAGTGGTAAAAATGACAGTTATAGCCCGAAAATCATGAAAAATTGCAATATTTACCTCTTTTGATCGTTTAATTTATAATTCTTAAACCAATTAACCAATTTCAATGAAATTTTTAGAATGTATATAATTAATACGAGCAGAGAGGAAATGAGAGTGCGCCCACGCCCGAGGTTTGGCCACCGACCAGATACTATTAAAGACTGCCAGCCTTATGGGAGTTCGTGTCACTCGAATATTTCGGTGTTCTCTTACGCCCTCTAAGATATATTCTAACTGGAGTGAGAAACAGAAGGCCAGCGACATGATCTCGTCGGTGCAGAAGGCTACTGAGGAGATTCTCGTCGGTGAGAAGGCAAATCGTCACGGAACCATATTGATCATCATGAATTGTTACATTCTGTACCGAGCAGATATTTCAGACGATGTTGGTTTCAATATTAAAAGCAAAACTCAAGGACAAAGAATTCCTAGAAATATATTATTGAAGCATAATTTTTTAGGAAAATCAACAATTCCTATTTCAAATTTTATACGAGACACCTCAGTTTGTAATTTCAAAACATTTCATAAACGAGAATTATTACCTTTCACTTTTTTATACATAAATGTTCCAAGAATCGATCTGGACAGAAATATTTTGAAAAGACTTTACTTTTTTGAATAAATTAATGCGTGCGAATGTTCATGGTTTAAAAGTTATTCTATATTTCGAGTTTTATTGTCTATTTTTACGAAAAAATTAGATGGCAAGTTGGTCAAGGGAGTGCTCGTTAACATCATTAGAAAAAGGAATTGTTATAAACATTAAACAGCCAGAAATAATAAATTTATCTATGAATTGTATCGAATAAATTAATGCGATCGAATATTATGGTTTAAAAGTTATTCCGTATCACGAATACTATTATCCACTTTGACTAAAAAATTAGGTGGTCAGATAGACAAGGGATTGCTTGTGGACATCGCTGTAAAATAGAATTGTTATAAACATTAACCAGCTGGAAATAATAAATTTATCAATAATTGTCACGGCGATCGACATCGATCGATATTCGGCAGAGTGGGGGGCGCCGCTCGAGCTCGGCTGAGTGGGGGACGCCGCTTGAGCTCGGCGGAGTGGGTGGCGCAGGGGGTGTAAGCTGCAATGGAAATAGGTGGTCCAGTATATGTAGTTCGGCCCTAGCAGGCCCTGGTACTGAGGTGGCGTTGGTGTCGCTGCAGTTTTTGCGATACATATACCAAAATTTTCAATGCTTTTATAAGATCGTCGGTGGGCCAATCAGCTAAAGAGTTGGACTACCAAGCGGTAGACCGAGGTTCGAATCCTGTTGGGGTAAACAGTTTTTTTTACAACCGTCTACCGCTTTATATCTATATATACTGCCATTAGTTCGGCCCTACTACTGAGGTGGCGCTGAAATACTGGCCACTTCTTTAACACGGCAGCTTGCACCCCCTGGGGTGGCGCCGCTCGAGCTCTCCGTCAGTCAGTCAGTTGGGGCGGGGGGACCGGCGCACAGCACTGATGCCATGGCTGTGGTACTGTGGTACTAAACCATACCCCCACCATAGCCTACTATTGCTCCTCCGTTGTTTTCCAACGCGCCCGCGCGCTACACTCACCAACTCACCAGCGTACCTCACGGATACAGTAGAGTGATACGCTGGTGAGTGTAGCGCGCGGGCGCTTTGGAAAACAACGTAGGGGCAATAGTAGGCTATGGTGGGGGTATGGTTTAGTACCACAGTACCACAGCCTTGGCATCAGTGGCGCACAGTGGTTCCAAACGCCCAAAAGCTGGCCAAAACCCCAAAAATGAATTATGAGCTAGGACGTTTTTACCCATTGGGATGGGTACTCTAATAGTGACTCCGTAGTGGGGTAAACGGGAAAATGCTTGCATTTTTTTACCTGAGTTGCAGTCGTAGTCGAAACTTCGCTTTCGTTACACAGGCATTTTTCACGCGCGTGAGCGTACGTACGAAATATAAGTGCAAAGTGTATAAGTTATATTGGAAGCTACTGATTTTTATACTACATAATGGATACAGTTTGTGGAGGTAAGTTCAATCGTTTTTAGTGCTGAATTGTTAATGTTAACCGGTTAACAATTACACGGAAGGGGAACGTAAATTTTGACGCATACATTTTAAAGATGTAGTGATAAGTTAAAACCTCTACACACCTCCAGCAAATAACTTACATAGGGTCTTAGATTATACTATTATCTTGCAAAATCTAAAATCTTAATTGCCAATTCGCGCCATTTCTCACGTACCACCATTTTATATAACTCAGTGTAAGCATTTTATTAGCTTTCACCAAAATATCTCGGAAAGTATGAATGATACTAAAAAATGTTTCAAATAAAAATTTGACGGTTTGAAGGAACACATTTGACGATGGTATGCGTTTGACTTATTAGTGACCTTGAAACGTCCTGCGAAGGTCACGGGTCAATTTTTGGAAAAAAATGTTATTTTTTTTATATATTCTTATAGCTGACATTCAGACAATTTCAAAACAATATAATAACATTATTTTGCGTTAATTTGTTACCGAGATATAAACGTTTTAATAAGAGAGCTAGAGAGGAAGCGACCTTTAAGGGACAGACAGGTCTAAGTAAATTAATTTATAGAAGTAATTAATTAACTTTTTAATTAATTCTTAGACAAAATGTTTCAAATATTGATTTCTATTATTTACTTTCAGGGTCTCGTGATAGCGAAATCCGTTTGACGAGAAAACAGATTTTTCAAATAATTAAGTGTTATTTGAATAGTGATATTACTATAATATCTGAACACCTTCAGAATCAGATATTCGAACAGCACGGGAAATTAATTGATGTAAATCATGAAACAAAGATCGCATTAGGGATTTTAATTTCTAAAATTAAGACAAAATGGCGAAGTGTAAAGAGAACGGAAGATTTCTTTTTTAGAAAGTTTGCTACGTGGCTTAATGTATCTGTTGCATTCCGTATACCTGCAGACAGCGACAATCATGCGAACATCATTGGCCGTCCTTCTTTAGAATTTGAAACCTCCAGCGAAAGATCAATGCGAAGAAAGACAGCAGATATTCGGGCAAATTTTTTAGATGATGTATTATCGTATGCAACTCAAATGAGTTTCCGAGCATCTTCTTGTGCTTTGTGGTCGCAATACGTACGATACACCTCGGAATGCCAATTTTTGAACAGAAGTAACAATTTTTTAACGTATGCGTTCGCCATATTGGGTCCGCCATTTTGTTTTTTCGAATTTTGTGTCCAGATTTGTAATCAGCGGACCCGAAAACCATGAGATACCAATTTTTGGAAAAATTGAAGTGCGTTTAGGGGTTTTGGCCAACTTTTGGGGATTTGGAACCACTGTGCGGCGTGAGCGGACGTGCTGCGGGACCAGGAACGCCCGGAGAACCGGAGGGACCAGAGGTGGACCAGAGGTGGACTAGAGGTCATCTACAGTTACCCTGGCCTACCTTCAACTGTTCATTCAACGAACAACGGTAAGTTTGATTACTAATATTTTTCAAAACTTCCTTTGTCTTTTTAAACTCGTCCTTCATACTTTTGAAATTTTCATCGAGACTTTCAATGAGGACTATTGAGTCTTCTTCAAATTTATCAATTTTATTCTTTATAAAAATTACATTTTGAGCGTCCCACTCGTATGCAGGATTATAATTGCTCTTGTGAGCTGCTTTGTTGGTTGTTTTCGCACTCGTGTGCGGGGTTATAGTTATTCTCATGAGCTGGTTCTCTGATTGTATTCGCACTTCTTTGCGGGGTAGAATTAATAAACGTTTCATAGTATTATTTTGAATAAATTAATCCGTGCGAATGTTCATGGTTTAAAAGTTATTCTATATTTCGAGTTTTATTGTCTATTTTTACGAAAAAATTAGATGGCAAGTTGGTCAAGGGAGTGCTCGTTAACATCGTTAGAAAAAGGAATTGTTATAAACATTAAACAGCCAGAAATAATAAATTTATCTATGAATTGTATCGAATAAATTAATGCGATCGAATATTATGGTTTAAAAGTTATTCCGTATCACGAATACTATTACCCACTTTGACTAAAAAATTAGGTGGTCAGATAGACAAGGGATTGCTTGTGGACATCGCTGTAAAATAGAATTGTTATAAACATTAACCAGCTGGAAATAATAAATTTATCAATAATTGTCACGGCGATCGACATCGATCGATATTCGGCGGAGTGGGGGGCGCCGCTCGAGCTCGGCGGCTAGGCGAGAGCTCTCCGTCAGTCAGTCAGTTGGGGCCAGTTGGGGCGAGGGGACCGGCGTGAGCGGACGTGCTGCGGGACCAGGAGCGCCAGGAGAACCGGAGGGACCAGAGGTGGACCAGAGGTCATCTACAGTTACTCTGGCCTACCTTCAACTGTTCATTCAAGGAACAACGGTAAGTTTGATTACTAATATTTTTCAAAGCTTCCTTTGTCTTTTCAAACTTGTCCTTCATACTTTTGAAATTTTCATCGAGACTTTCAATGAAGACAATTGAGTCTTCTTCAAATTTATTAATTTTATTCTTTATAAAAATTACATTTTGAGCGTCCCACTCGTATGCAGGATTATAATTGCTCTGGTTCTCTGATTGTATTCGCACTCATGTGCAGGATTACAATTGTTCTTGTCAATTGGTTCGCTGGTTGTATTCGCACTCATGTGCAGGTTTATAATTGCTCTTGTGAGCTGCATGGTTGGTTGTATTTGAACTCATGTGCACGATTACAATTGTTCTTGTGAATTGGTTCGCTGGTTGTGTGTGTATTCGCACTCATGTGCGGGATTACAATTGCTCTCATGAACTGGTTCTCTGATTGTATTCGCACTCATGTGCAGGATTACAATTGTTCTTGTCAATTGGTTCGCTGGTTATATTCGCACTCATGTGCAGGTTTATAATTGCTCTTGTGAGCTGCTTCGTTGGTTGTTTTCGCACTCGTGTGCGGGGTTATAGTTATTCTCACGAGCTGTTTCGCTGGTTGTATTCGCACTTCTGTGCGGGGTTACAATTGCTCTCATGAGCTGGTTCTTTGGTTGTATTCGCGCTCATGTGCATGGTTAGGTTTGCGCTTACGTGTGGGGTTATATTTGCTCTTGTGAGCTGGTTTCTGGTTGTATTCGCAATCATGTGCAGAATTATAATTGGTCTTGTGACCTGGTTGTGTTCGCACTCCTCTACGGGATTATAAATTATAATTGCCCTGGTGAACAAGTTGTATTCGCATTCATGTGCATGGTTAGGTTTGCGCTTATGTGCGGGTTTATATATGCTCTCGTGAGCTGGTTACATTCGCATTCGTGTGCGTGATTTAATTCCGTATTCAAGTGCATTGTTTCTAAATACGATTAGTCTGTTTCAGCTAGATTACAATAGCCCGCTGCTAACAAAGACGACACACCAAATGAAGAGGACACATCAACGAAGAGGAAGAAGACTACAGTGTATTTTGAAGTTAGTTATATACGATCTATATATTAAGATTGTATATCATCGTTGTAAATATGTCGTGTTTCACAAGTCCCTCTTCCTACAAATTTTCTCATCTTGTTTGAAATTGGCATTCCTCCGATCGGAGGTCCCCCAGGGGCTCACTCACGGATGGTGCCGTGAGTGAGTACGGGGTGTCGCGTTCCCGGGGCACCCGAATCGCCTATAGGCCGCACCCGTGTGCGGGGTTAGTTTGGCTCTCGTGAGCTGGTGTTAGGTTGGCTCTCGTGAGCTGGTTAGATTCGCACTCGTGTGCGGGGTTAATTTGGCTCTCGTGAGCTGGTTAGATTCGCACTCGTGTGCGGGGTTAGTTTGGTTCTCGTGAACTGGTTCTAGGTTTGCTCTCGTGAGCGGGTATTAGGTTTGCACTCGTGTGCAGGGTTATGTATTGTTATGTCTAACTATATTATTAATCTGTTTCAGCTAGAATACACCAAGAAGAAGTCATACCAAGAAGAAGACATACCAAGAAGAGGACACACCAAGAAGAGGACAAACCAAGAAGAGGACAAACCAAGAAGAGGACGCCCTGAGAAGAGGGCAAACCAAGAAGAGGACACCACGAAGTTTTAGTTTTATTTGCCGAAGGAGGTCCCTCGGGGGCTCACTCACGGATGCGACCGTGAGTGAGTACGGGGAGTCGCGTCCCCGGGGGTTACCCGAATAGCCTATAGGCCGCACCCGAGTAAGTCGAGTAATTATTGTCTTAAATTCACGTTACTCGTTTTCTTGATTCCGACACAGCCTTCTGCTGTGTCGGACCTTGCTTGTACGTACCAGACCGGTTGGAGCTGGTATTCGGCGTCGATACATTGAGAGGGGTGGTTCATTGAGACCTGTTCACTCGTATTGCCATTCTCTCTGTTCGTAATCCTACCCACGTTACCTCAATGCTTTGCGTTGCCTGGTGGCAGGTAGTTGGCAGAGAAATTCTCTGTTCGTCATCCTACCCACGTTACCTCAATGCATTGCGTTGCCTGGTGGCAGGTAGTTGGCAGAGAGATGGTGTTACGTTTGAACACTTCTCACTGTCCACTTCTCTTGGTGAGGACACGTCGGGTATCTGCTCTGGCCGGGGCTGTACTGGAAGCATTGTACGCGCCGCGTCACCTTCGAACCAGAGTCTTCAGCTCTGGTTCGCTCTTGATTTTCACTTTGAAAGTATCAGAGCCTTCTGCCTGATTCGCCTTTGAACCCCCGTGGATCGGAGACTTTTTCTCCGATTCACACCTTTTGCTCCACAATAATTGCTCGACTTGCGTGCGTTAGTTATTAAGATTATATATCGTCGTTCTAAATATGTCGAGTAATTATTGCCGTAACGTCACTTTACTCGACTCGTATTTTTGACTCCGACACAGCCTTCTGCTGTGTCGGACCTTGCTTGCATGTACCAGACCGGTTGGAGCCGGTATTCGGCGTCGATACATTGAGAGGGGTGGTTCATTGAGACCTGTTCACTCGTATTGCCATTCTCTCTGTTCGTAATCCTACCCACGTTACCTCAATGCTTTGCGTTGCCTGGTGGCAGGTAGTTGGCAGAGAAATTCTCTGTTCGTCATCCTACCCACGTTACCTCAATGCATTGCGTTGCCTGGTGGCAGGTAATTGGCAGAGAGATGGTGTTACGTTTGAACACTTCTCACTGTCCACTTCTCTTGGTGAGGACACGTCAGGTATCGGCTCTGACCGGAGCTGCACTGGAAGCATTGTACGCGCCGCGTCACCATCGAACCAGAGTCTTCAGCTCTGGTTCGCTCTAGTTTCTCACTTTGAAAGAATCAGAGCCTTCTGCCTGATTCGCCTTTGATCCCCCGTGGATCGGAGACTTCTTCTCCGATTCACACCTTCTGCCCCGCGATAATTACTTGACATACTTGTGTAATTTAGTATAAGTGCGTCGCTGTAAGAAAGGGAGCCAGAAGGAATATTGCATTCGTTCTGACTCCCTTTCGGGTCTCTCGTGCAGCAACCTCCTCGTGGTGAGACCTGGGCAATCGGTATTATCCTTTATTTGTAAGAACTTTTAGTGTCTTATGAATAAAGGATAATATCGAGCTAATAGCTGCACATTTAATAAATATGTTGATTTTTCAATAAATTCTATTCCTATACCTATTGTCTTTCACAACATTTTGCAATTTTACCTTCCTTCAGATCAAAATATATGTATTATCCAAGCTGATTTGCCCCGGGCGTGAACAATGTCATATATCGTCTGGTTCTATTTAGGTAAAGAGACGGGATAGTATTTCGTCGGTGATAGTATTATAAGGCAATTACAGAATGGGTAAATACTATATCATTCTTCTTCTACTTGACGAGTATCTCGTCGTTGGTAGAACTTTTAGCGATGTGGTATTTCAGATCACTGTAAGTTCCACGTTATCCCCGCGCCCGTCGCGCCCGGTTACCGGTCCCGCTGAATAACACAGGGGCTGGCAGTCTTTAATAGTATCTCGTCTGTGGTTTGGCCATGCCACTTTTGTCTCCACATCATGTTTAGCCTGGAACAGCTCCTATATCAACTTTAGCATGGAACAGAACCTACAACATCTTTAGCAGGAAACAGAACCCATTAATAAATCTATGGCATGGAAAAAACTGTAGAAGAGGTCCATAGCGTCATCTAGGGAAAATTAACAAAATTATCAACTCCAACTTGGATAATTAGCAGTAGATAGCGTTATAGGTTATGTCGATCGCAACATCCTCATGAAAAATAAGAATAATCGCAATAAATACTCCATATAGTGCTGCTGAAAAAACGTTCACAATTTCTGTGACTTTTCGTAGTTTTTCATGGTCAGTGTAGGAATAATGACACTCCACGTACGTTTCATGGTGTGTTGCATAATCAATGCGCGTTTACTATGTTCCGGCGATAACTTCAAATCGTGTAAACACGAGGGAAAGAGACAACACTACACATCGTAGGCGATCATTCGTGGCTTTCTTTTATAGTCATACGGACACCATCTGTTAACTAGAAACGTACGGTTTCCAGCAGCGAAACTTGGGAACTGTGCGCGCGAAAAACAAACAAGCGAAGTTCCGTCGTTTTTTCCGTTTCCATTTGACCGGTTTTATTCAACGTGATCGTCATGACGATAAATAGGAATTTTGTAAATGTGATAATACTGAGTTGGGGTTTCATGTTGGTATTTACCGCATTTCAAACGATGGGGAACATCGAGGTAAGTACGAGAGCAACGTTGACATATGCCTTTGACAACCGAACCAGGTCAGCGGTTTTAGATTTAGATGATCGTGATTTCTGTCACTTCCGCGATATATGTGTACTTTTCAAAAATTCCATTCACGTCTGTCAATGTATATACATACACCTTGACGTGCGCAGTATACGAAATTCAAACGCTGACACACGTAATCTGTTTTCTATTTTTCCCCCATTGTTTCGATGACGTTTCTATTATCCTGTTCCGTGTTGATGTATATACACGCTGTTTTTTCTCAGAACTGCTTTTACATGTACACTACTTTCAAAACACAATTGATGTATTGAAATTTTTTATTTGACTGATTATATGGTATCGTGTATGTTATAGTTATAATTAAATCGTGCAACTTTATGCAAAATAAAAAAGAAATTCTTCTGATTAGTTTCACTGTATTATATTGCACAATTTATATAATAAATTTACAAGTATGATATTATCGTTTTGTTAGAAAAACATTTAGCAAATAAACAAGCGAAGAATCAAAAAAGAAAAAAGAAGAATAAAAAATTTGCGAATAACGAAGAATCATTTGCAAAAATTTTCGATATACTCGTGATAACAAAATAGATTTTATCTGTGTGTTTTTAATAAAGCTACAATAGTTTATCTTAAACCTTATTGTATCTATAAGAAAGCTATCTACAAACACAGTCTGTACTCTTATCCATATTAAACACATTGATTAAATTGATATAACATAATTAATAATATTAGTTAAAAAGATGTCAACTTCCTTTAGAATGTAGTTATAGTTTTCAAATCTTAAAGACAACTTATAGATATTGTCATTTTAAGATAATAAACTCGGAATGAATTTAAGTATTGATATATATGTTTAAATTCCCAGCATACCATATGCAGCAATCCTTGCAGATTTCTCAAAATTTAAATTTAGACTAATAAGATACAGTATATATGTAAATACATAAAATTCACATAGTATTTGATGGTGGTTTTAATTAATATCTGTTTTATGAATATGTTTACTAATCATTGAGTTTAGATAATATATATTTATGAACATTTTTTGATAGATTCTTTAATATGATTAATATCTGCGCTCTAGATTATAGAGATTCATTGGGATATGATACATTGAAATCTATAAGCTTGATCTAAGTCCTGTTCTTATCGGATCAGAGCAAACATTCAATATTTCAGTAAAAATCACATTTGATAAGCTTATATATGTCAAATTGATAATAGTAATTCTAAATTTATATTGCATGTATTCTTTGTAATAGTATTTAATTAAAGTAAAACAGCCGCTGTATCTGAGACGATAAATTCTTGATAAATAGTATGAAGATAACAAGACTATATGTATAGTGCATATGTTTTATATACTTTTGTATGTTGTCATAAATACATTAAATTATGTGTACTTATATTATCAAATGTAACATACTTCCTCATGTACCAGTTGGAGAGGAAATTCTCCGTTAAATGTTGGCATCAAATTATTCTAAACAATCAAGTTGCACAACATTAAATGTTTTTGTAGCCGATACACTGCAGAAGCTAATCGTCTCTCTCTCCCATACTTTCGTGTTGCTGTCTTACGTAGTTCACGAATCGACGGTTTTATTCGGGTAGAGTTCGCTAGAGTGTCGTTTGCTACTGCGTCGGCAATGCAGAATTCTAGACAGGGGAATTCAAACATTACTAAATAATAAATACGGATCTTATTATTCTTGTTATACGTAACGAATTTCTTAAGGGAGTAGACTCTCACTTCCAGGATTGCAAGGGTGCGGGACACGCTTTCTCATTTCCCGACAATGCAACGATGGGGTTTTTCAGTAGTCAAAAATGCTAAATGAAAGATCAATCTAGGCCGCAATCGCCCTCAAAAGTCCTATTTTTACGTTTACGAGGCGTAATTCGCATTGTTCGGCAACGTAATTCGCTATTTTCATATAGCTGCGACAACTACATGCTGCCGAATAATGCAAATTACGCCTCGTAAACGTAAAAATAGGACTTTTGAGGGCAATTACGGCCTAGATTGATCTTTTATCTAGCGCTTTTGATTACTGAAAAAACCCATCTTTGCATTATTGAGAAATGACGTATCCCGCACCCTTACAATCCTACAAACGAGTTTACCCCCTTAAGTTGCGACATTCGTTTCTTCTAGAAAATCCTAAAAACATGATCATATAATTTCTATTGTTGACATCCTGACATCCCAGTCAGCAACCTTTTCTAACCAGAATGAGAACAGATTTGAAACAGAGGATTTCCTATATTCAGTTATGCTGCAGATTGTTAGCACACACTAAACTTGAATTTCTTTCACAGAGAACCGTGCTGCAAAGTATCAGTGATGAGGATAAGAGCTTCACCGGCAATGCTTACATCAGCTTGTCGATAATCTATGCTGTCCTTGCCATCTGCAACTGGTTAGCTCCATCGTACATCTCCATGACAGGGCCAAGGGTTGCGATATTAACCGGATCTTGCTGTTACGTCCTTTTCATAGCATCATTCCTGTGGCCTCAAAACGCTATGCTCTATACCGCCTCCGGTATCCTCGGCATCGGGGCTGCATTGATATGGACGGGACACGGCCAGTATCTAACCGAGAACAGCGATTCAGAGACCATGTCTAGAAACAGCGGAGTGTTCTGGGCGATTTTCCAATTGTCGAATGTCGCTGGCAACCTGTTCGTGTACTTTATGTTCCAAGACCCGAAAATCGGCGCTCCGGTCCGAACATTGGTTTTCAGTGTACTGACTGGCTTGGCCATCGCAGGCACCTGTCTGTTGGCTACATTAAGGAGGACGTCGCAGAGATTGGTCCTGGGTGAAGCTGAAGGAGTCTCTAGCGCTGACAGGGAACTTCAAATACCAGAGCCAGCGAGAGAGAAGCCATGGCTAGCCGCTTGGAAGGCCTTCCAGGACGCGTTCAGTCTTTTCCTGACACCAAAGATGCTTCTGCTGTCACTGACGTTTATATACACTGGTTTCGTATTGACGTTCTATTCAGGCGTCTATTCCTCCAGCATTGGATTCACTAAGGCGATCGGCGACCAGCGCAAGAGGCTGGTGGGACTCTCAGGAATCTTCATCGGAATCGGCGAAGTTGCTGGCGGCGCAATCTTCGGCATTTTCGCATCGAAGCTGGCTCGCAATTGTGGTGGAGGGTTGGTAGTGCTCACGGGATTCGGCGTGCACCTGTTCGCCTTTATCACCATTTTCTTGAACCTCCCTAACGACTCGCCCTTCGAGGATACCAGTAAGATAGGATTCATCCATCCTTCGCCGATCTTAGCCATGGCAGGAAGCCTTGCGTTAGGTTTTGGCGATGCTTGCTTCAATACACAGGTGTACTCGTTGATCGGCGTGCTTTTTGTTAACCAGAGTGCCCCAGCGTTTGCACTGTTCAAATTCTGCCAGTCAGTCGCCGCTGCCATCAGTTTCGCTTACAGTAGCAGTCTCAGTCTTTACATACAGCTTCTCGTGTTGACGATAAGCATTGTCATCGGCACCGTTGCATTCTGTTACGTCGAACGCGCCACGAGAAGGGAAGCTGATAACACCACGTCCGAGACAAATAGTACCCTCGTCGAATAAAAACAGACACGAGCCCGACGAATAATTTGTACGAAAAATGCTCAATAGTATATGTAGTTTGTTTTATATCGGAGAGGTTGTCGACATATTTTAAATATCAGAACTGTTATTATTGTACAGATGTTTGTTATATGAACAGATTTATATTAGAGCACGGCCAGGACATGGCATTGACTCGTATATTCCATAACTAGAGTTGGACATTACCCGAATAACAAATGAGATATTATTCTATATTCGCGATTAACTTTCGCCCAACTCTGTCCATGATACAGTTCTTTTTCCGTAACGTCACGCGAGACGTTCGAGAGCAGTGGAAGCTATTTTGTTTTCGCTCTCATTGGCTGTCGACTCGAGGCTCCTCCCACTGTTGGTTGACGTGGTAGGGATAGAGAGCGATGTTACGGAGGGAAGACTATACTTAAGAAACTACGTCTTCGCGGAAAGATTTGAATGAAGAAAAGGAGATTGTTCAGTATGTTAAATATATGTTAAGATTGGGATGGTAATCGTGGGATGAGATCATGTTGTTACATGAGATTTTTTATATATGAAAATAATGTAAATGATTGATTTTATAATTAATATGCAACTGTACAGCGACCAAGGTGAAACATGTACAGTCCGTTTAACGAGTAGAGTCTGTAAACAATTGTTACTGTTGTTCGGTTTACGTATGCTGATCTGACTCGTTGAATGGACTTTCAGCATTTCTTCATATAGGGTAACTATCAAAACAATGAATTGTTATATATTTGTATCATTATAAAGAGCGATGTATATACCTCGAATTTTCAATAGTATAGAAACGATCCGTTATTTAATATTGCTTAGGGTAAGTACGAAATTTGTGATTTCTGTATGCCATCTAGGAGCTGACTTAATTTTCTGTAAAAATGTTTAAGCAAACTATACGAAAGTCTCTAAATATATTTTTTTTTAAATTTCCTTCGATTAAAATTGTTCAAAACATAACAAAATCTCAAGGCAACAATCAGTATTATTACAATCGTGTGGAAGATAGTAAACGAACCTGGATGGACTGTGGAAAATGAATGAAAATGTAATTTAACACGAGAAATTCAATCTTGTCATCTCATATCTCTATCTTGAAAAATGTTATCGAAAATTGTTAATTATATTCGCATTACTTGAAATTTTGTTATACGTGAATGAACATCTCGAAATCAGCTGTTGAACAAATCATAATATATTGTCATAAGTCTGTATTGTACATATATTTAACTGTACAAAAATGAAAACAAAAATATCGATACTATTACGACAATATTAAGACAATTGATGCAATGACATTGATCGTCTATTCTTATGGAAATTCCATTAAATAAACAACTTTTTCATATGCACATGTTTCGAGTTGTACGTTATCCCACCCAACTGGCCTAAAATAAAATTTATATCTCAAATATATCAGACAGGAAGAGCAAATTGTACATATCCAACTACAATTGGATAAGTGGAATTAAACGTCTATTAAAGGCCACTTTTCTACTGAGGACAAAGTGCTGCAGCAAGCTTCAGCACATACAGAGCGGTGTGAAAGTTGCAAAACTGATCATATTATTCAACAAACTTTAACTATATTGTCTCTTGCATAGATTTTACATTCTTATTTAAAGAAATAAATTTGTTGAATAATTCCTCATGGACACATCTTTACAATCTCAATAATCTTAAATCAAAAATATTAGAACGCGTCCCATAAACTTATTGTTAACTTATATGTATGAACAATACTCAAAGAAAGCGACACGTCACCATAGCGTGTGTTCTAAGACATTTTTCAATTTATTTTGAAATTACTGAAACAATATTTAACTACACGATGTTGTTCACTGTAAGATTGAAGTGGGAATAAATAATACAGACCTAAAATTTTGTTGTCGGTTTGGATGAAGTTAAATTTGTCCCTCCTCGATTTCAAAAATAAGTGCAGAGCCATCAGTCGTCAAGTTGGCACAAAGATGCTGTTCCTCTTCTAATCCAGTGAGATTCACTGACATGTGTTAACAGCAAAATGTATAAAACAAAGTTGGACGAATGGCCAGTGGTAGCTAAAACGCCTCGTCTTTCGCTCGTCTTGTACACTGGACAGTGGTACACAGGTTTAGGAATAAAATCGGCTTTTCTACCGGGTTGTAGCCATATTACTGGTAGAACATCAAACATGATTTTCGGCTTCGATTCATCTATGGCTCCGATTTCTCTGTTCCACCGAGCGCCTTCTAGAAACAAGCCCTAAAAGAAAGTTTAAAAAATTACGTTTTTCTTGGAAATAATAAATAATAGAAAAAATGAGAGAGGAAATAGTAATACTGCTATTTGAAATGTAGATAATCTTCAATCTTTGAAATAGAATATCTATTTTGTTTTTGTATCACACACCTTTATGTATACACCGTAAGATGGTGTAGACTTTACATTGGTCTCAAACTTAGTCACATCAAACTCAAAGTCTAGTCTGTCAATTGGAATTCTGTTTTTCCGAGCAAAGTTCTGCAAAACACCCGTGAGGAACGACTGAGTGAAAAAGAAGCCGGATATCCAGAACACATTTGGTGAATCGTGATCGATCCAATTTTGAAAGAACTCTAATCTCTCTATCAAATCATTAATATAGCTTCCAAGTGGTTTTAGGGATGGATAGGACTTCTTGTTCCAAGCTGCTGGCACTTTGCCAATGCTCATGCTCGTGAAGACCTCTTCCAGTTCCGCTGACATTAGAACCAAGCCCTTGATGGCTTTTTGCACGTTCACCAGAGTGTTTCTAAGCACGTCCAGGAGATCGTTGAATCTGATCAGCTCCTGACGGAGGACCGTGTTCATGCTGTTCATATAAAGCACAGGATATTTTTTAGCCACTTCTATAACGTCGAAAGGAGGTCTTATTTTGGACTGTATGTCGTCGCATAAGCTGAAGACCATGGCGTCCACGTCTCGCTCGACCCCAACTCCACTGATCTGCGGCTGTGTCAGCAAAGCTCCATCTAGAAGCTGCATGGATTCTTGATTGTCCTTTGTTATGTCCGCGTTCTCGTGTAGACCGTAGACCTCAGGCTGCTGATTAATTGGTAGACTTCTGATGTATGCTATGCAACCCTGCTGATCAGTGTTGACAGGCATGCGGTACATACAGCTTTTTGAGAAACAGTACCTGTAAAAGATAGTAACTAGTAAGCTTCTGTATTTCACTTTATTGTCTTCTATTTATTTATTCTTGCTGACAAGGAACACCAACCAACTTGACACGAATATTTTATAGATGCGTAAGTATCTATAAATGTGCAATATACTTACTCTTGTTGAGTGACAACTGGGGGATTGTAGAATCCTTCAAGTATAGAGATCAGCAGACGTCTATCCTTATCATCTGTAACGCGTCCACCATAATTACATTCGCCTGTTAGATAGAGAAGCGCAGCAAAAGGCACCTTGTCATAGTCATTCAGGAAAAGCTGAAAGAGTTCAATGATTCATTAAAAGCCTGGTTAACACGTTCAGACTAAAACTGATAAGATCGCTAAGGATAAGATGGATTCTTGGGTAGTTCACCTGCAATTGTAAAATACTAATCCGCAGATCCGACTCGTTGAACTCGTATGGAATATTCCAACCCAAAGGTCCAAAGTTACGTCTCTCTTGGACGACAGCATGGAAAAAGCACAAAGCAAATAGCAGATGCCTCCACTCTACTATCTTTCTGCAACTAGCATAAAACTTAGGGTCCGATATAGGATCATTCAAGTAACTTCTGAGTAAATTATTCTTCAACCCTTTTGGGGGTTCGTTGGTCATCTTCACGCCGTTCTGCAGAATGGAAATAGGGAAATCCTTCGACGGATAACTAGTCAACCATAATCTAAATTTCAAATTCGTATTTTCAGGGGTGATGATTTCACTACAGATCCTATCAAGCTCATTCATCCACGAGACCGCCAAGTGACAATTTTGTAGCACCACCCATTCTCCAGTTGTAATACCCACGTTGATCATGTTCGCGGCTATGGGGCCCTGACCTTGGCCCAGAGATATGGTCATGAGATTCTTCTTCGATATCCCATAGTTCTCTGCAAACCTAATCAGCCCAGCCATTGGATCAGATCCAGGGGATAAAATGAAAAGAAGTGGAGTCACGTTGCTGGAGTCGTTGTAGGACGCTTGAAGGTTAAATGGAGGAGGTTCAACAAAGTATTGTCCCATATGGTGTATGATGAAGATCCTCACAGCCGCCACGATTTTATCCGGCCTTATACACCTGAGGATCACCAGCTTCGTCAAGTTCTCGGTCACTTTCTCAAACGGAGGAGGAAAAGGATTTTCCTGAGGATTGGGCAGGTCGTAGAAGGCCTTCCACTGACGTGCGTCCTTCTGGAAAGACTCTTTCAGGTTTCCAAGTCCTCGCAGATCCGTAGCTCTGACCACTTCGGACCAGGACCTATCGGTCAACCAAGATGGATCAGGATTAGGGAAAGGATTGTCTAAACCTACTCCACCGGTCAGCAAGAACGTCCAAAGATTTTCTTCCAACTGTCCAGCGGCGCGCATCAGGCCAATGCACAGGACGAAGGAGAATATCAGCTTGTCTTTCTCGAATAGAGACCTGCACCAGAGTTGAGAATTATTTTCAATTTCCATAATTCCACTAAAATGATTGATTTCGATTGAATTTGTAGTTCTTACGAAAAATGGTAGCAATATACCGTATTAACATTTCGATTTTATAAAGTAAACTAAAACTATTATTTATTAACTGGAACTGTATTTTGTCCTACTGAATTCAATCGTTATTCGAAATATCCTTTGCCCAATTCTGACCTGCACACATTCCTGTAGATGCTCGCAGTGAAGTACTGGTTCATGCTCTTTATCCGGACCTCCAGGTTCTTGGTCTGCTCACTGTGGGCTATTGCCATGACATACAAATGGATGAACCACACCAAGGAGTACTGGTACATAGGGTCTATATTCGTCAGCTCCGAGATGCAGAAGAAGAGGACGGAACTGTGTTCTGAAACCGGTTTATACCCGTTGCGAGCGTCGTCGATCTCTATGGCTGTTTTGGCAGCTATCTTCTGCTTCGCTTGAATGTCCTCGGACAGTACTTTTGAAGAGGACAGTATCGTGATAGCGGTTTCATCCTCCAATATATTGCCCTCCGATAAAGACAACACCTCCAAGATTTTGTTCTCTATCTCCTCGAGGATCTTCCTGTTGTTAGCACCCTCCACTATCATCTGATTTTTACGCTCTTCAAGAATAGGCAGGTCTTTAGCAACAACAATACCCAACAACTGATCCTGCAAACCCTGCGGAGTGATCATGAAGTTCAACAAGGTCACCTTGACGACCACTTCCGGCAGATAATGAGGATTCCTCAGACACGTCGTAATATAGAATCGGAAGTCGGTGTTGTACTCGATGACATTCTCGCCGAACTTCATGTACAACACACCACGCTCCTTGTAGATGTTTTTCAGCAGCACCGGCTCGAGTATAGCATCGATCTCCTCTAGAATGTTCTCCAACAGAATGGGTGTACCAAGTTGTATACAAGTTTCGACTATCTTCACGTAATTCGGGTCGGAGAGTTTGATGACGACCAATTTGTTCTCCTTCTCCATGTTCTTCACCCATTTATTCGCCTGATTCTGAGGGTCAATCATGAGCGGCCAACGGTCAGCGTTCTTCACGATTATGCCATTTTCCACGGAATAATTGTCCGCAGGTAGGCCAAAGATAGTCCACGCTCTGATCTCTACCTGCTTACCAAGAACATCGACCAAACTAAACTTCGCGCCACAGGGGATCTTAATTTTCTGGCAGGACGAGTACCACTGAGCAATCAGGCTAGTCCTGTAGTCGATCGTGAAGGCTCCTAGGTAAGCTATCACTCCGGAACAGAGCAGTACGTCGCCTATGACGTTATGAAGGCTCTCGCCTAACGCAATCGCAGTTTCATTCCACCTATTCTTCTCCCCGCTCAAACCGCCCAGCAGCTTCTCAGCTCTGCCCAGCTTCTGCATGCTGTAGTTGATCTGATCCTCCAATTTCTTCTTCTCGCGCATGCATTCGGCGAATTCGTCGTTCAAAGCCTGCAGTTTCTGGCTGACATCCTGAAGGAGCGCTCTTTTCGCATTCAAAGCCTCCATCTGCAAGGCCAGAGCAGCTTCAGCTTCCGCTAGCATCTCCTGCTTTGGCTTCACCACCTTGATCACCCTGTCATAGACCTCCATGGCTCTCACCCATTTGCAAAGACCTTCGCAAGCGGTTGAGACCTTCTTAACGGCTTCTGGTTGAAAGCTCCTGTCGTTAATGAACTTATCGCGGATCTTCTTCATGTACGCCGGCGGCACATTGTCCTTGTCAAAGTTCCTCAGGCTCTCGAGGAACTTCATGTCACCGAGGACCTTTATGGAGGCTGGCCAGAAGTCCTCCACCGTTTGACCTGTCGCTGGGTCTGTCACCTTCTCGGGCTTCACGCCTTTTAACACGCAGACAGCTTCCATTACCAATCTCACACCCGCTGGTGGACTCTTCATAGATCGAACGATGGTTATATCCGCGGGTTTTAGGGTATCCAACGCAGCCAGTGCAGCTTCTAGAGCAGGAGTGGCTTCAGCGAGGTCGCTCTCGCAGTCGTCCTTGATCGCCTGAGACGCTGCAGCTGCTTCATTTGCTAACGCTTCTTCGGCAGCCACCACCTCCTTCCTTGCCTCTATGTTGATCGTGTCCTGTTCTATCGTGATCATAAGCTTGTTGCTCAACTCGGACTGCTTCATTAGCTTAGGCTGCAGCTCCTGCAGCTCCTCCTTCATTACCGCGATCTCGCCGGCTGCGAAATCCAGCTTCTCTAAACCAGTCACGTAGCGGTTCTGCTGCAACACTATCGATTGAGTCTTCTGGTCGTACAGCTTGCCCAGAAGCTTAATCAGCTGCAGGAAGCTCGTGGGAGTGGTATAATACCTCCTACCTAAGGGTAGAACACACAGAGGAGAAAGTGACAGATAAAGAAATTTGAACTCAAATAAATAAATTGAAAAAGGAAATAAACTAATAAAGATAAACCAAGGAAGAAGAAGAATAGAAGTGGTTCCAGTTACATGCTACAATCTGTATATATACATATAGTATCTCCTACCTTGCGTTTTAAAATAGTCCTCGCTGGCGTGAGTAATGCTCGTGTGAAACTCTTTAGAAATGTGGACACACTTCTCCCGCAGTTCGTCGGTGATCTGCAGGTTCTGCAAGGACATCCTTGCCACCTTCTCTAAAGCGTCTTCCGGCCAAATAGTGTACCAGTCGATGGTGCAGCAGTTGATCAATGACGGGAACATCCTGAGGCGGTTCCTGAACGCGTTTCCGATCGGCGACATGGTCAGGATCAGGTGAAGATTCTTCACAACTCTCTCCAGGAACAAAGCGTACAAAGTCATCGGTGTAGTCTCTCCCTTTTTCCCGCCAGTATCGCGAGATAAATTCGACATCTTGTCCATGATCTCAGCCTTCTCCTCAGTGTTGTACAAATTCGGTATGTCTGCAGTGTTCAGGATCATGTTTATGTCCTCCACAAAAGACTCGGTCTTGATCTGATGATCCCCGAAAAGGAAACTAGTGGACTTCCCGTCACAGCCGACGCGCAACAGCAGGTTCTTCATGTCCTCCCGCCACTCCGTGAATCCGTACGTCCTGGTCATCTCTATTTGATGTATCACATACTCGCACATACTAGTTGCCAGTTTAGCGCAAGAGCTTCTGCCAGATCCGCCAATTCCTACCAGAAGAGCATGACCGTTTTCTTGAAGAAGTATACGCGAGACGCGCGAGATGTGATCTATCGCGTACCTAAACAAGACCAGGGGCATTTGAGTCTTCGAGAGCATGTTGTACTCCATCAGATAGTAGTCCATCTTGCTCTGCAGGTCCTCCAGGTCCACCACTTCGTCGTACACCTTGGGATCGGCGTCGGGCTCGATATAGTTGCCGAAAAAGAGGTCCCGAATGTGTACAGCTTTAATTCCCTTCTCCCCCTCTTGCAGAAACCGAGATAACACCTTTTCCAGTGGTTGACGCAGCTGATCGTAGCAGGTGTACTGAACCATTTGGAACAGAATCTGCTGGTCGTTTTCATCTATTAGTCTATCATTGAACACTCGATATACTTCGTGGATCCATAATCTAATCAATTTGTCAGGGTCCTGCAATCTGGAGGCTGGGACCAGGAGGATGCCCTTGATGACTCTGCTGAAATCTCGCAGGTTGAATGTATAGTGACTCTTAGTTGGAGTAGGCAAGAACTTCTGGATCGCTGCGAAATATATGTCAGTGGTGGCACTGACTATCATCTTCCCTAATCTTGCGACTTCCTGAGGGAACCCCTTTGAAAAATGAGTGTCCAGGATCGTGGAGAAGATTTTGGACATGGTTGCCTCCTCGAACACGTCGATGCCGATTATGTGCGTGTGGCGAGTTAATCTAGAGGTCACCACGTTCGAGCTACCACCCGGTGGCAGCATTGCAATGATCAGAAACATGTCCACCAAGTATAACATCGTTGTATCCTTCACGTCGAACCAATGCCCATGATCTACCCACTGACGGATTAATTCGACGGGTGGCTGAGCACCATAGACTTCTTTCTGTGGCACGCTCAAGTCGTCCACGAACAGAATACATTTCTTTCCCATTTGCGGACCGTAGACACCCTTTCTTCTACGGTCTAGCTTCGACATCACCATTTCTTGCGTTTGATAGGCTGTGGTGCACGCGCTGAAGTTTATCACGTTTTCTAGGTATTTGTCTCGGTTCAAGGACACTAGGTAGTCCAAGATGACTACCGATTTGCCGGTACCGGTTGGCCCAACGAATAGAAGAGGTATTGATCTATATAGTAAGTTTGTTAGGAAGAAGTTCTGGATCACTACCTCGGAGGTCGGCACGATTAGTTGATTAGATTTTGACTCAGGGAGTAGCGAAGTCTGGAATACAAAACTGGAGGTCATGAAACAATGATTTTATTTTAATATGTGTAAGCGCATGTACCATTAAGGTTGTGTCCGTCCAAGATATCCAACTGCCATTATTCCTCTTGTCATATATCCACTCGTACACTGTACCCTTATCAGGAAATAGTTGCTGCTTCGACAACTTAAATGATTTTGGTCTGGGACACTCTTCATCATTACCCAACAACACTTTTCTTATATAAACATCAAAAGATTTCCTGCTGTCGCTGATCAACACTGAACACATGCCCCAAATCATGCTGAACAACAATATACATTGCAACCAGACTGTGCTAACCTGTGTCTCCTCATCCAACATCGCAGTGAGAAGTTTTGTGAAAGACTGAAACGTCAAGTATTACCTTCACGAAACTATGCTATCAACAACTATCCACTGTCTAACAGCTATAACACTTACCAAGAACATATGAAGCTCCGATACCGGTATAAACGTCTTACAATATCGGCTTATAAAGTCGAAAATCGGTACTGTTAACCAGTCAACCAACTCCACGACAAGTTCGAACTGCTCAAACAGCAGCTTCTCTTTAAGATACTTCTTATACGACTCGAACAATGCGTTCCAACCTAGCTGAGAAGGCTCCATATAGATCATTCCACATCGGCTGACAGTAGCTGGTGATGCATGCTCCAGGTCTTCAGGTTCAAACATCATATTCATCTTATTCGACATAGTTATGATCTCCCCAGACATCAGACAAAGCTTCTTATTATCATCGAGCACTGTGTTCATGCTTTCTATCCAGATTGCATCCACAGGGCCATCGAACACTATCCACTTGCGGTCCACAGAATAAGACTGTGCAAACTCTCTGAACATATTTGCTAGAACACCATCGCTCCACTCATGAGACACTGGATCAAAGCTGCCGTACAACTGTTCCAGAGTGATAGCCTTCGGGTTGATGATCTTGTAAACAGTTTGGTACTCCCTCATAGTAGCCCGTCTTTTACCTGCCAGCTCGCCTAAAGCCTCTGCTAGACATTGGTACGCCATTGTTTTCCCACTAAGCGTGTGTCCAACAATCATTAATCCATGACGCACTAGGATCATCTCATAAATCTGCACTATCTTCTCCATGTACCAGGGCGTAGCTTGCAGATTTCTCTTTTCCAAGATCACTTTCAGCAAATTGATCAATTCGTCTCGATCAGGCTGAGGTAGTTCAACGCCAGGGAACAAATCTGTATAGATACCATTGAACAGAGGAACATCTTGGGCCAAGAATTTTGGAAGATTCACATCAATGATAGCTCTGAGAACCAACATGGACTCGTTCTCCATCGGATACTTCAGTTTCAGGTTCCCAGCAGCAATGAGAACAGTCTTCACAGCTCGCATGCCGTAGTCATAGTGATTCTGCGAGCTGAGCTGCTCAGAGCACAGTTTGTACGTGTGAACTATCTTCTCTGCTAAGTTCTTGGCGTCTATGAAACCGAAGGAGTATAAAGTAATCTCTCCGATCATGGCGTAGTCAGGTACCATCATGGCCACAGAGCGAAACAGCACTTTAAGATTATCTGGAAGCTCCTGGCGACCAGCATAACCAGGGTTCATTGTGATTATGATGTAACACGTGGGATTCAGCTTCAGCTCCGTCCCCTCGAACATGAATGTCTCCAATTTCATGCTGATGGCCATTTGTATGGACAGGATTTGCTGTGCTATCACTGAAAGCACTTCTAACTCGATTCTATTGAACTCGTCAAAGCAGGCCCAGGCACCAGACTGAGAGAGTCCCTTGAAGAACTTCCCCATCGCTTTATAATCAAGACCATCAGAGCAATTGAACACGACGCACTGTTTGGCGACAGCTTTCGCCAGGTCCTTGGCTGTCTCTGTTTTACCAGTCCCAGCAGGCCCCTCCGGAGAGCCACCAAAATTCAATTTCAAAGCTCCCATCAGAGTTCTGTAACACCTGTCAGTCAAAGGTGTGATTACCAATCTGGCCGTGTTACCTAGATACTCAAAGGCATACAATATACTGGTGGTGATCATCGCGACAGTGATGGTGTTACCCAGCCAGTAGTACCTCAACTGCGATATCCAATCAAAGTCCATCACGTCCTGCACCTGATTCTGAACAAGCAACTTGACTACATCTCGTGCATGGACGTCAATTACGATCAACGCGTTCATCGTTATCCTAGCTCCAGAATCTAATTTTCCCCTGACCAAGGCAACAGCCTCTTCAATTTGATAGTTGCACTTCATTAAATACCTCGCTATGCTGCGAGTCTCGAAGGACTCGCAAACCTCGCTGGTCCAGTGCACTTGGCTAGCACAGATCACGATCTGACCTGGCCAGGAGAATATCCACTCGTCCCTGGGGGTAGTGAAGTATGCTATCACGCTCTCTTCAGCAATGTCGCGGAGAGAGGTTACCATAAGCTTCTCCACTTGGCTAAGCCACTTTTCAACCATGCCCTTTGCGTCCGCAGGGTATATTTTCCCACTGAACGGGACGTATTCCTCTTGATCTGACAACATCCCAATGATCTCCTCTTCTGCAGTGAACCGCAGCTTGCTGATGCCTTCGAAGCACTTCTTCAGGTGTGGCTGGACTCGTTGAGGGTCCTTGGTCTCGGATAGTATCTCCAGCAGCTCATCGTTGGACAGGAAGAAGAACCTCGGGAAGAACAGACGCTTCTTTTCGAGGTAGTCGTTCAGGCCCTTCTGTATTTCGTCGAGCAACTGATTGCACAGCTTGAACTCGTTCAGCATCTTCGGCATGTCTGTCGCGTCCAATACCCGTCTGTTACTGGCTACGTACTTCATGATTGTGCGCCAGATCTTGTCCATCCGCCGGAAATTCTTCGCCTCGGTAGGCATCTGCCGCATGATGTCCTCGCTGCTGAAGATCGGCTCCAGGTACATCCAGGTTGCCTGGCACATCAGCCACTGGTCGATGATATCCTGCATCAGAAGCAGCTTGTCCTCCCACTCTTGCATCTCTTGTTCAAACGCTTTGACGAAAGGAGAGCTGCGCATCGTCTGCGCTTTGAGAATGTGATCGTCCAGCTGCATTTGGATGTCGTCCACGGATGTCAGGATGTCCACACCTGTTTCAGCATTGAGCAAACTTTTATTCGGATAACAGATAATGAATAAGAGTGACGAATCAAATTTAATTCGTCTATCACTATCAAATAAATATTCAATCAAATAAGAATGTATTTAGAAATTTCGGTCAAATTTTAAGAAAGTAAAATAGAACAGAATCTTATTTTCCCTGGTAGCAACCTCTTTAGATTTGAAATAAATTAAAATCGTACTAAATTCTGTCATGTATAATATCCTAGCATTTTTTGCAAACTTTCAAAGCTATAATTGCATAAAAATCCGCAGTCTACTTATAACTAAAGCTACAGACGAAAATGAAGCTATAAAGGGTGTCTCAGGTTTAAAGTGCCAAACTTCGTCAATGTGGGTCTAAATAAAAAGAAAATGTTATATTCCTAAGTTATAGTCTTTTAATGCTCAACTCTGACCTGTCTCACGGTACGGGGTCAGGTCGAAGAATATGTTGCTCCACTCGGCCTTCATCTTCTGCAGGTTCTGCTGCAGCCCATGCTCCTTCACTGCAGCAGATGCGACCTCCTCTAGCTTGCTTATGTGAACTAGTAGCCCAAAGTCTATCATATCTGACAGGGAACTGGTTTCCGTTGGCACGATCTCCGCATTCGCTATATTGCTAATCTGATTCCAGTGACGCGCTTCCAAGCCTGGAGTGCAGATAATTTGCAAAACAGGGATCAGTTGTTTAAACTTCTCCACCTTCCCGCGAACGGTCTCCACGATCCTTCTAGCACCAGGAATGTCCGTTAGGACACGGGCCAGTCTGTACAACGTTCGCCAGATGCTCTCCGTGGTCTCGCTGATCTCGTCAGCGTCTAGATCCGCAAAGGGACCGTAGTACCACTTATCATAATTCACGTGGAAGCTCAACGCAGTGTGCCAGACCGTATCCAATGTGTTCACGATGCTCGCCATCCCCGGTAATGTTAAATACGGGGTCAACTCTATGTCCAACAGAGATTCTTCTTCGTTGATCTCCTCGGCTTCATTCTTTATCGCGTCCATTCCAGTAGAGAGGTGTTCCACCTCCTTAACAGAGTCTTCCATTTCGGATATATTCAATAACGGAGGATCCTTCCGTTTGAACTGGTCAATCCCCAGCTCCATACTTCTGATCGTGTGCTCGAAAGTCTCCTTTCTTATGCGCAACACTTCCTCCAGGAACTCCTTCCTCATGTTCAGCCTGGCATTCGCTAGTTCCATCACAGTGTCCATTTCTTTTGGCCACGTGATGGCGCGTGAACTTAGGTTGATGTCTTCCGTCGTTGGAGGCTGATAGTCGAATAAAAATAACAGCAGCTCGATGGAGCGAGCCAGTTGTCTTTTCAAGTTGAACATGGTCGAGTCTCGACTCTCGCATAAGTAGCTGTACAGTTCGACTACGTCTCGAGTTCTCTCAGGCATTTTTGAGATGGTGTCTGCTATCGTGTCGAAGTTGTAACAGAGGTCGCGATTGTTGGCACGGAGTTCGTCGGCGAAGTAATCGCAGATCTGACTGCGGAGGTCGTGGAGGACTTTTCTTAGGGTCTCGTTGACTAGGGAGCAGTCAATCTCGATCATGTTCAAGGGAATCTGAAAAATACAGTGTGTAAGATGATATCCGCAAGGACATAACTGACTCAGATTGCCCTGAGGGGCACTGCTCTAGCTCAGACTGCTCTGTGGGGCACTGTTCTAGCTCAAATTGCCCTGTGGGACACTGCTCTGGCTCAGATTGCTCTACAGAACACTGTTCTGATTCGAGACATCTTACCTTAGAACGAAATAGAGTGATCTCTTTTCGCAGATTATCATAATCTCTTATCCGGTGCTCAAATTCGCGCAGGAACGGAAACGGTTCGATCCGGAAGAAATTATCTAAATTTTGTTTAGCTTGCCCGTCTAACAGATACAGCAAATCGTTGTAGTAGTTCAGATAAATTCCTGGGCCCGTACTGTGTACGCTGACAACGTCCAGTATCTCGCTAATTATTTGCAAGACCTGTAAACAATAATTGTAGCCATCGAAGTTATCATTTCCAATAAACAATATATATGTACTATTGTTTTCACCTCTTCTTCGTGTTGCGATACACAGAACAGATAATCCTGACATTTTAGTTCAGGGAATAAAATAGTTTCGATCCTTGGGATAAATGTTGCAATCTTAATGATGCTATCAATGCACTGTGACATCATTGTTCGTACTTCTATGATGCTTGGTTTACAACGCAAATAAGGAGTGCCAAGTTCTGGTTCAATTATTATCGTTATAAAGGGAGGTCTGAAATACACCTATGATAAATATTATTTGGAGAACATGCGAGACCAATCCTTGAAGATAAGTGTTCTCCTACTTGTAAAACATCAGGTCTTCATAGTCACCCTCGAAGTAATTTCCATTTCTGTATTCTATAAAAAAGTCTCTAATATGTTCCAGCGTTTTCATTACTATCATTCGTAGCTGTTTAGACAGAAGAGTGTTCACACTGTGGAAATAATTTTTTAGCAACATGGTGGATGCGTTATGATGCTCCTCAATTAGGCAAGACCAAATATGCTTCTTTTCCAGGAAAATTTCAGCAACATCAGCCAACCATTCATTCATAAGTTTATTCCTCGTTTCTTCGCACAATGTGCTCACTCTGGATTCTATTTCGAAAGCTGAGATAGGGAGGTCCCCTATATCTTGAATTCTCAGTAGCATCATGTCTTGATACCTGACAAATTAGAAACCAATGAGATATAAAATAAGAAAACTATTTCGCAGAACAATAACTATAAAATACCTATCTTACTTGGAGAAGTAAAGATCTTGAATATCTCTGAGTATGTCATTTCCAATAAACAAATTGTACTGCATATAATGTTCGGCAATCAGTTTAGGCTGATGCCAAGGAACTGGTGCTCTTATAGTGAGAAGTTGATACTCAACAGGTGATGTTTCTGTGCGTAGTCTTCTTCTTTCATTGACATCCAAGATGATACAATCGAGAATAGTATATTGAAGACGTTGTTTGTAACTTTCAATAATTTCTAGCTTCAATCCTTCTAGCAATTCGTCGAAGCTAAAGAAGACTTTATTAATAAAATAGTATCAACACATGTAGGATTAAAAATAATTTAGGTGCTCTTACTCTTCTCGTTCCCGCAATTTGCCAATAATATACTTCTTTGCTTCCTCAAGATTATTATAATCATAAGTGTCTAATTCAATGGTCACAGTTTCGCTACTACTCAGACAAATTATTTCGCTATCCTCTATTTCGGCGTATCTGCTCTGCTGCTCGTTAATTTCTCTTAATAAACTATCCCTTTGTTCCTCTATTGACCTTGGCATTTCAGCCTCGTAGTACTGGAAGTCCTATAATTTATTAACATAATTATTACTAGTTATTTAATAATAAAGTCTGTTCCCTATACTGTAATTTGTTTCATTGTGGAACAAATAAATTGATATTCAGTGCTACTAATTTTATGACAATCGTTTTTGGTCAGCAGTAACCACCGTGGCAGTCAACATGATAGTAAAATAGAATATTTTAAACACAATTGAAGTTTTATTTAATGTTACGAATCATATTAAATAACAAGTATGGAGTGTTATGTGGCTACAATAATCAGAATCATGTTTCCCAGCACTGGTTTTTCCAAATGCTCTTGCTAGGGAAGACCCTTATCTATCAAACCAGGTATTACATATGAGTTTAAATGATGCTATTAATCTACCTATAAAGTGGATGTGTGAAACAAGTAATCCTCGGTAGTATAGTGGTCAGTATCCCCGCCTGTCACGCGGGAGACCGGGGTTCGATTCCCCGCCGGGGAGGAATTATTTTTGTTATTTATGAGTAAAACCAATTTTTTTACAGCCAAATATACTATTAGTTTTTGTCTTGCTTATATAAACTTTTAGATTATACATCACATATGTATGTTTATAAACAATAGTAGTTTAATAGTAACATATTAGTAACAAAATTCAAAGAAAATTGAACCTCAAATTCATTGTACTCATTACGTAACATGTTGAGTATAAGTTCCATATCATATGCAATATTTTACATCATTGATAATTAGTCGTATGATTGTGATAATATAACTGTACCAATGTAAGCATAAATGTTTAATTTATAAACATATACAATGCATGTGTATAGTATAGTATAGTACTATGTATAGTGCGATGCACCATCAAGTATAGTCGGTAAGTTAGGTCCCTGACAGCATCATTGATTTAATCACCTAACCTGTCGCTTCTACTTATTATACTTTTTCTTTCAGGTTTGTTATTCCACTTTGTGCTTAATTTATAAAATAATTATGACGAAAAGTGGTCAGTGAACGAATTGTATAGTTTTGTCTCATTACTCTCCGTTATTCTTCGATTTTGCTCATTTTTTTAAACAAAACATTTTGTAAATTGTACTTATATACATAAATAAAAAAGATTTTACCTCCATTTCTGATGAAACATCTTGCCTGGCATCTTTGAACTTCTTAATCTTCCCAACTCTTGTAAAGGTTCTCGATTGTACCCAAGTACCATCAGCTAGATCTTTCAAACTAACAATATTATTTGGTAGAAGATGCACATATTCGTTTACAGGTCCTTGTTGCGTCTCACCTTTATGCTTTCTTTCAAACTCCAAGGAAGGATACGCAAGCTTTTGTTCGATAACCTGAGGACCTACTGTATAACTTTCTTTCTCTTTCAGTAACCTTTGTTTATAAAGCTGGTACACCGTCGATGTAAATATGCTTCCGAAATCTTCTGATAATTTGATGTACCTATTTAAATGTTTCTTCGATGTGATTTTTGTCCAAGAATGACCCGGTAACGTCTGCTTTCCTTCGGTCTGCCGACACGACGACCAATCTATAGATTCGACTGATTTGACCGCTGGCACCCATGGTACTTGTGTAAAATCATTTCCATATTTCTTTCTCTTCATTGTTCTACAAGCATATGTAAGATGTAAATGCAATAATTATATTCACGTAAGTGATCTTTTACATTAATCTTTACAGTAATCTTTTATACATTTTTTTAAAACTTTATTACGTTTGAATACTTGATAAAATAATTACAATGGTAACTTTGTTCGTCTTAGATTTATAAAAAAATAATTTGCTATAGAATATTATTTATGTGTAGCCTAATGGATCAAAATCAATAAAAAGTTTCACATCTCATGTAAAATTCCGATATTCAATACTTTTCGCGAGAAATTGTAAATTATATATTATCAACATTACCTTTATATTTACAAAAATCGTCTCAAGTCGTTAAAGTAGAACGTAGTCAAGTAAAAAGCATAGCAATCATAAACAAGAACGTTACTATGACGATAGCAATAGGTTTTAATAGTAAAACGGACGGAAAGATCAGAGAAGAAACGTGAATTTATTTATTAAAATATATTATGTTATCTTATTGTATTCGTAGATACAATGTATTTACATTTTAAATACATCAACTTTGTCAAATCGATCTGAAATAAATTTGTTACCTGAAGAACGCTTCACGATATTCTCCGACTATATACTAGTTTGTAAATTGTTTCCAAAAGATGCAATTTAGTTGTTCGAATAATTGTCCCGTTGCACTTCATTGTCTTCACACTGTAGAGATACCAAGAGATACTTTACGAAACAACGAACGCTGATCAACGCTGATCCGCTGATCACGCTGATGCTGAAACATGTGAAACATGTGTTGATGCTTTTCTTCTGCGGAGCGGGAGATTTTAAAATTGTACTTTGTCAAGAGCAATCGAGTGGGGGAAATCATCAATGTAACACAGTGCCTCTGCAGGCCGCTTGGAGTACTATGAATTTTGAATTGGTTTTCCGTTTGCAACTGAAGAATGTCTCGTATTTAGGAAAGGACCGAAACTTTGATACACAGAGTGAAAACATACGGTTTTTATTAATGTGTGAAAAGTCAGTGCAGTCGAAATAAAGGAAACATGAACAGCATACGGGTGGGAAAGAAGGAACAATTGCAAAATATACAAGTTTTTATCCGCGTCAGGTAAGAAACTATTTACTTCTCGACTGTAAATAACTTTCGTCTCAACTACATATACTTTCTTGTAGGCCTATAAATGCGGCCGAGCAGAATGGCAAATCGTCAACTATAGTGGAAGTTCCAAATAATAGGGAAGTGGTAGTACACGAATTTCCGAGGGATAAAACTACGAAGAAGTTTATATTCGATCATGTGTTCGGGCCTTCTTCGAAACAGGTATAACAAGTTTCGAATAACTTCCAGTTATTGTGCTTGTCATTTTAATCTGAATTCCTTCTAAATTGTATCTCTTCAAAACAAAATTCTTTACCTTAAATTAACTATAGGCTTTGTTAATTATTAGATCGACGTTTACAATGCTGTTGTCAGTCCGTTATTGGAGCAAGTTCTGGCTGGATACAATTGTACAGTGTTCGCGTATGGACAGACCGGTACTGGGAAAACCTTCACGATGGAAGGAATTAATGCTGATCCAACTTTACATTGGCAAAGTGTAAGTTATTCGTTTGATAAGATTAAAATGAAACTGTTCATTACTAGACTGTGGATCTTTATGCAAAATAAAAATTGTCTGCATTTGGTATAACATACAGGAGCCACACATGCATTTATTTATTTTCTTAAACATTTTAATTCACTGGTTTGAATTTAATCTACTCATTTAAATCTGAAGTTTACTTGTCAATACTGTAATAATGTTAATATAAATTAATCCATTGTACAGGATTCAACTGCTGGCATGATTCCTCGGTCTCTAAGCCACCTGTTTGATGAGTTACAATTACTGGAAGCACAGGAGTTCACTATTAGAGTCAGTTTTCTAGAACTGTACAATGAGGACTTGTTCGATCTTCTGTCAGCTACTGATGACAATTCCAAAATAAAGTATAGAATACGAAATTCTGTGTGTAAACATCTTCTTAGTTTCATTATATTAAAGGTTGAATAACATGTGTTTAATTAGGTTGTATGAAGACACATCGAAGAAAGGAGCTGTTATAATCCATGGATTGGAAGAAATAACAGTACACAATAAGAGCGAAGTTTATAAGATTCTTGAGAAGGGATTAGAAAGGAGACAGGTTGCTGCAACACTGTTGAATGCTCAGTCCAGGTCACTATTTTATTTATTTTACATAAATTCAATATATATATATCAATTAATGATTTTAAAAATGATTGTAGTCGATCTCATACAGTATTCTCGGTCACGGTACACTTGAAAGAGAACACCTTGGACGGCGAAGAAGTTTTAAAAACGGGTAAACTAAATTTGGTGGATCTAGCAGGTAGTGAGAATGTTGGCAGATCTGGGGCCATTGACAGAAGAGCGAGAGAAGCTGGTAATGTTAATCAATCGTTATTAACTCTCGGTAGAGTCATAACAGCTCTTGTTGAAAGAGCACCACACATACCTTACAGGTAATGAAATAGTTTGTCTTTTTATGTAAGGAGAAATATTTTATTTCATTTTTATCCATTATTCATACAGAGAATCCAAGCTCACAAGACTGTTACAAGAGTCATTAGGTGGTCGTACGAAGACATCAATTATTGCAACTGTTTCCCCAGCTTGTATCAATCTCGAGGAAACTCTGTCTACATTAGATTATGCTCGCCGCGCGAAAAATATTACTAATCGTCCCGAGATAAATCAGAAACTATCAAAGAAAGAGTTTCTCAAGCAATACACTATAGAAATTGAAAGATTGCGACGAGATTTATTGGCTACACGCGAGAGAAACGGTGTTTATCTCGCGAATGACAATTACAACGAAATGAAAACACTGATTTCTCAACAGGACAAAGATATACAAGAGAAGATTAATCACATTAAAGCTTTGGAGAAAGATATGCAAAACAAAGAGGTAATTATTTCATGAATATTTAATTTGCATCGTTCATTGCAACTTCCTTGTTCCTTTTCAGGAAATATATAACAAACTTAAACTGCAAAACATCGTGCAACTGCAAGAATTACACAAGACCCAAAACATATTAACGAATACAGCAGAAGCTTTGAAGTCGACGCATCAGAAACTAAAACTCACAACACAAGAAAGAGAAGAACAAAAATATTTATTAGAAAAACATGTTAATACGGAACAAGCTTTACTATCTCAAGCTCAATCATTGTTGAATGTTGCGGACACAGTGACCGCAGATTCGCAAAAATTGCATGAGAAAATTGATCGTAAAAAGTAAGTTAATAAAACTCTGAAATTTTTCTATATATTCATAACATTGCTTACATAAAATTCGCAATATGTTTTTAGATATGCAGAACAGAAATTTGAAACCCTTGGGGAACAATTTAGAAACAGTGTTCGCGCATGTTTCGAAGACATTCAAAGTGATATCTGTAAATATGGAGAAAATTTGAAGAGTTTTTGTACATCAGTGAAAAATAATATCGGTAAAACTATAAATCTATCGGACGAAAATATTTTTTTAACAGTGATTTAAATTTACAATATTTTGTGTCAGATGCTGAAACCATCATGAAGTGCGATGCTACTGATTCAAGTATCCTAATTAAAAAAGATTCAATGATTAACAGTTTAAAGGAAACGATAAATGAATCCGTATGTGATTAATGAATTGTATAGTATCTTTTCTTGTTTATATATCGTTATATTTATTGATAATAATTTATGCATTCCAGTATTCAAGTTATCAGAATTGGACAAGAGATGAGATGCGGAGCGCAGCAAACGCGATCGAAAATGAGCATGATGTTTTCCGAACTTTTTCACTGAATACGGCCGAAAAAATTAATAGAATAATCGAAACTAAAATTACCGAGAATTTGCAATTAGTTAAACAGAATTTATTGGACAATATAAGAGGGACTGTAACTCAGCTAAATGAGATGATAAATTCTTTTTGCGACGAGGGAAAGAGTGCTTGCAACAGTATTCATGGAAATTTTGAAGTTATTAAGAAAGATGTGGACGAAATTTGTAAAAGGCAAGAATTTACGGAGAAACAACGTTCGTTTGTGAAGGTACAACCATTTTACTGCATAAATTTATAATAATGTACTAATGTACTCAGAATGTATTATTTTTCAGATAATGGAGAATGTAACTTCCGAGTTCAATCTTCTAAAGCAGAAGGCGAACGAACATTTCTCTATGGTAACTAGTAAATGTAATTATGTTTGTGACATTTGTCACCAAGTCAACGATCACATGACGGATACTTGTAATAGCAATATAACATTGGGGAACGCTCTGCAAGAACATATACAAACCCATTTGGAAGAAATTGGAAACAATGTAGTTGTCGAAACGGAAAAGGTAACTCCGATAAAGATTTTGATATGTTACATGTTAGAAAATTTACAATGGTCACGTGTAATTTTGTTTCGTTAACAGAATGAAAACATAGTAAACACAACTGTAATAGAAGGAAAGAATCTGGTGCACGAATTGAAATCTAATGTCGATGCAACTTCTAATATCTTGAAGAAGTATACAAATCTTGTAGAATGCAATCTGGAGGAACTCTGTCAGAATATGGATGACGATAAAAATAATGCTTTTGTCCTAGTAGATGTAAGTTCGTAAAAAAAATTGTAACAAGCAGATATTTCAGATGAAACATTTATAACTGTGATGTGTTACAGAATGCTAATAAGATACTCGACAACTCAAATGAAAATTACGCGAGTGTGATGAAGGACGAGGAAACTGCGCTCATTACTATGTGTGAAAACATATCTAGTAAAGCGAAAAATCTAAGCACAGAGTCAACTGAATGTTGTCACAGAAATATTGAAGAATTGCACGCAGCTATGAGCGATATCGATCAATTCTTCGACAATGAAGTACAGCACGATGTACCCACAGGTATTGTATGCTGAAAACTGAAATTTCTTGGAGAATTAAAATTGATTGATTTATTTTTATTTGTAGGAACAACACCTGCTAGAAAACAATTTTCTTATCCTCGACAATTCACTGTAACATCGCCGCACGAACGAATTCTTCAAAGATTCAGAGAAACTAGGAGATTAGTTGAAACATCGGAAGACGATGTAAGTGATCATAATGTGTTCCGTTAAATAATGTGAACACTTACATTTCTTCAGAAGCGAAAATAAGCTTATGTCCTTAAATTTTACAAACAAAAATTTCGATTGGTCAGAAATGAATATATTATTTTTTTACACATATTTATAGGATTATTCGGATCTGGGTGGTGAAATGACACTAAAACAAATTGCAAACTCAACTGCTATATCCGATATTACGGTGACGTCATCACCGCTTAATGCTACATTTTTTACACCGTCCATGAACAGCGAATTGTTATTGAAGGATTTCAACTCGAGCAAACCTACAGATCCTAATGAACTTTTTACATCAGCGTTGGATATGTCGGGAGTACACGTCCAATCTCATTTTTCATCTAAACCTAAGAATTTAAATGATTGTAAGTATCCAATGATCTACTGATTATTGGAACAGAAAACAGGTTTTACACTCCAAATTAATCCTTTCGTAAATCAAATTCATCCTTTTGCAACAAGCTGAATACGATCTGCAAAATGATGAACTTGGAATGCAAAATCTGTATAACGTCAAGTGTATTTCAATCTAAAAAACGTGTTTGTATTCTTCAGATTTGCAGAATGAAGATAAAGAGAATTACAATTATAATTCTCTCCCTTACGAAAAAACGAAAGACCCTCAACCGTTGAACCTCAAACGGATGAACAATTGAGCAACATTAGAAGAATCAAACTTACATTCGTCGTACTTGTCATTCTTGAGCTATTCAAGAATTCGAAGCTGAGGTTTTAAGTTAATCTCCGTTTATTGCTATCTTTTAGCCAACATATTCGTACTTTATAACCGTTTAGATTCTAACAAAAACATTACAAATCTTAAATCATTGGTACAATATCATGTTTTACTTAAGAATCTATATCGATATAATTTTTTAATAATGTATAAAATGATGTAAATAACAAATATTGTCTATGAACTTTACGAATGATTGTAACAAAACGTATAAACTAATTGTAAGTGGTATTAAGTAAAAAATAAAAAATTTATTATCATTTTTATATATGCATATTTTACTATTAATTCTGTATACAAATGTGATAATTAGATTGCGGATTTGATGCGTTTATAACAAAAATTCATTGTGAAAACATTCGAAGAATTTAAGAATATCATTATTGTCAACTTGTTAAAATTAGGAGTCGACATAAATTTCTTTTTTTGCAATTAGTGAACAAAATTTTTATTTCACATAAAGATCACAATGGTCGCTCAATAAATAATAAATATCGGGGCTCTCTAGGAGAGGTTGCCTCCAACAAGTATTTACAATCTAAATACATACAACAATCTACCGCGTACACTCTACACTCTATACACTCTATTTACACTTATCGAACGAACAACTATCCCCTCTTATTTATTTACTTTCCCGCGCAGAACATATACTGGATGAATCTTTGATTTTCATCACTATAATCGTTCCATTGTTTTTATTATTATTAGATCTTTTATACTACAACTATTCGTATGGTCTCCTTTACACCATACAACTTCGATGACAACTATTATAATAGAACAATGTCGTAAGTATTAATCGTAATAAAAAATTGTGCAAATTAAATGTGACACCGTGTACATTCTCGTTAGATAACAAAGAAGATGCGCGCGCACATATGACCAATACGCGAGAGCAAGGGGCGTTCCTAAATATTCCTAATTCCCGGCTTCTCGCATAAAGGGTGATAAACAGTGATAAAGGGCTTCTACTTATCACTACTTATCGAGCGGCCACCAGCGGCCACACTCCACACTGGGCTGACTGGGGCCAACTGGGGCTCATGTCAAGTGATCAAACAGGTTGGTTCGATTAAATGTATTACTCTTTAGATTAGTATAGAATACGATAGAATAGGAAACAATTGAGTTATTAATACTATGTAAATTAAGTTAACTTAATAATCGGTATATACATGAAAATGGACTTCAGTCAACCAAATGCAAACAGCACGAATATTAAGGAACAGAAAATGTACAAAAATTGGACACTGCAGGACAAACTGGAAGCAGTGAGGAAGAGGGATGCAGGTGCTTCTATAAGAGCAATAGCCTGTGAGTACAACGTTCACGAACGTGTTGTAAGGAGGTGGATCCACAACAGAGAAACATTGGAGAAGCATAATACTTCCCCTAACTCAAAACGTATACGTTTGTCTCCTGTGGAGAAAGTGAACGAAGCCTTAACTGTTTGGTTCTACGATGAAAAGAAAAGGAACAACCCGGTCAGTGTTATACAAGTGAAAGGTATTGTATTAATATGTCAAGTAAACTTACAATAAAAACAGAGTTGTTTTTAAAGTAATTTTGCTGTTAACCGTAACAATTATTTTTGTCAGCAAAAGCTCTGGAACTTTTTAGAGAATTCGGTGGCATGGAAACGTTTAAAGCGAGCGACGGATGGTTTAGACATTGGAAGCAGAGGAACGGTATCCAGTGTATAATGTCGCCAGGGGAACAGTTAACTTCGAACTCCGAAGCAGCTAATAAATTCAAGAATGGAATACTAGAGTTGATAGAAACGGAGCAATTAACTTTGGATCAAATTTTCAACGCCGACGAGTTCGGTCTCTATTTCAAAATGATGCCCAAGGAGACCACGGATCTCAAGATGGAATACATGTCTCCAGGATTTAGAAGAATCAAGGATAGGCTGACTATATTAACATGCTGTAACGCTAATGGTTCATTGAGAATGCCGTTATTAGTTGTTGGGAGGTTCGAGAAGCCACGAGCACTGAAAAATTTGGCACCGCAATCGTTACCTGTAACTTACACAAGCGAACAGTTTGCCTGCATGACCACTACTATTTTCGATAGATGGTTTAGAGAACATTTTGTGCCTAGTGTTTGCAATTTCTTGAAGTCAAGAAGATTGCCAGAGAAAGCAATTCTATTGCTGGATAATACCAGGTCGCATTCGTTATCAGATGCTTTAACTGTTAATGGATGTAAAGCAATATTTTTCCCACCTAATGTGACACCCCTTATTCAACCACTTGATCAAGGTATTATCAAGGCAATCAAACTGAGGTATAAAGCAAAATTGTTGACAAATATAGTAAATGCACAAGCTGATGGAATAGAGTTTATTGATACGATTAACTCGTTTAATATCAGAAATGCTATTACTTTGATCAATGAATCTTGGAATGACATCACTCAAATAACAGTTTCCAATTGTTGGAAACCATTATTAAATATGCCAATCGAGGTAGACGATAGTGGTGACGATTATACTCTTGAACATATCCACGAAATCTGTACAAAAATTCATCATCACGAGACTATTACGTTGGATCAGATCAACGATTGGATCCATGCTGCTAGCCAGTTCAATATGACTGATGAGGAAAGTGAATCCACAGAGGATTCTAACAACGATGAGAGTGGTATATTTAACCTTTAGTTACTCGCACCTCGATTTGTGCAAAATTGCTTGCATGGAGTCTTGTAGGACCCCAATATAATAATTAGACTGCGGATCTTTATGCATTTATGGGTTCTAAAAATTTTTTAAAAATGCTGCAATATAAAATTCCACGAAATTTAGTACGATTTTTATTGATTCCAGAACTACAAAGACTACTATTACTGAAAATGAGATTTTCTGTGATTCCATTTCCTTCAAATTTGCCTGCAAAAATTGAAAATTGCATAAACATCCGTAGTCTAATAATAATATTCCAACCCAAGTAAACTTAGCTTGTTCACTTTTTTAGTTGAAAATATAATTTTCCTAAGCTCTAAAGTAATAATTGTTTCAGTGGCTTGCAAGAGCCCAAGAAAGGATTCCAATAAACCAAGTACCAGCAGCGAAAATGTTAAGAAACAAAGAACGTATAAAAATTGGTCGCTGCAAGACAAATTGGAAGCAGTCAAAAAGAATGATGCAGGAGCTTCCATAAGAGCAATAGCGATTGAATATAACGTTCATGAAAGCGTGGTGAGAAAGTGGATTCACGACAGGGAATCATTGGAGAAGCATAGTCTTTCCACTTATTCAAAACGTGTACGTCTATCTCCAGTTGAAAAAGTAAACGATGCATTGACCGTTTGGTTTTACGATGAAAAAAAACGGAATAGCTCCATCAGTGTTTCACAGGTGAAAGGTAATATCTTCATAATTATCTTACAAGGGAACGTATTCAAGTGTAGTATGAACGTACTCAACGTATTCATCTTGTTCGGTACAAAATCATTTTGCTCTAACTATAAAATATTTTTGTTAGCGAAAGCCCTAGAATATTTTATACAATTTGGTGGCATGGAGACGTTCAAAGCGAGCGATGGATGGTTTCGGCATTGGAAGCAAAGGAACGGTATTCGTTTTACAACATCCCCAGAGGAACAAGTATTTACAAACTCGGAGGCAGCTGCCAAGTTCAAGAATGGAATAACAGAGTTGATCGAAGCAGAACAATTAACTCTATATCAAATATTTAATGCAGATGTGACTGAACTCTATTTTAAAATGATGCCAGATAAGACTGCAGTTATCAAGACAGAGGACGCGCCCATAAGGTATAACAAGGTCAAGGATAGACTGACCGTACTGACATGCTGTAACGCAAATGGATCATTGAAAATGCCATTGTTAGTTATTGGAAACTACCCCAAGCCACGAGCACTAAAAGATTTAGCACCGCGATTGTTGCCTGTAATTTACACGAGCGAAAAGAATGCATGTATGAGCTCTACTATTTTCGAAAGGTGGTTCAAGGAGCAGTTTGTACCTCGTGTTTGCGGGTTTTTAAAGTCGAAAAGTTTGCCGGAAGAGGCAATTTTATTATTGGACAGTGCCAGGTCGCATTCATTAACAAATGTTTTAACTGTCGGCGGAGTTAGGGCAACATTTTTCCCACCAAATGTGACACCGCTTATTCAGCCTCTTAGTCAAGGTGTATTAGAGTTAATGAAACGGAGTTATAAAGCAAAATTGTTGGCGTATGTAATAAACGCTCAAACCGATGGAATGGAATATAGCGCAGCGGTTACTTCATTTAATATTAAACACGCCATAGATTTTATCAGTGAGTCTTGGGATAATATCACAGAAAAGGCAATTTCGAATTGTTGGAAACCATTGTTAAATATGCCAATTGAAGCAGACGATAGTAATGACCATTTCAGTCCCGAATATATCCATCAGATATGTAAAAAGATTCCGCTTTATGAAACCATTACGTTGGATCAGATTGACGAATGGATCAATGCCGATAGTCAAGCAAATCTTACCGATGAAGAAATCATCGAAGCCATTGAAGATCCCACCAATGAAGAGATTGGTACGTAATTTACACTAGAAATTTGAAAAATGCACTTTTACACATTTTACAAATACATTTAGTTGTTTTATTTACAGCGAGTGCAGAGAATGATCAACAGATAAGTAATGAAATCACATCTTCGAAAGCGATAGAAAGCTTGGACTGTGTTATTTCATTTTTTGAGACAATGAAAGAAATCTCACTCTCTGATATGGAGACGTTGAAAAAACTAAGAAACAGACTATTAAAAATTCAAAACAATTCTTAATTAGGACAGTTGGGTTTACAGGAGATTTGTTATATATATAATTTGTATATATAGCATTTGTAAACCGTGTCTTGCAGAAGTTAAGTTTTAATATTTCATAAGTACTACACAAGTACTCTAATTTATATTTAATTTTTTATATTAAATGGACTGTGATAATAGGATATAAACAATTGTACATTAAAAATAATATATTTTGTAATACATAAATAAAATAATTAAATTCCTTTTTCATCGGCGTTACGACATCTATACATTATCATTTCTCATAAATTGATATATAATTACCGATAATGCCACGTACAATCATGCAATATGGATGACTTAGAGCAAACTTTCAAAATGCTTGTATTGCGCATGTGCGCACAAGTGTACTCGTCGTGAACATAGCTTCAGACTTCAGAGGTACCCAGATAACACACTGATAACCAAATTCTCGATATCTGCCTGGGATTCTCCGCGCGTATTACAGTGTATTAGTAGCAATTAGTAGCTACCCTGATAACCAAATTCTCGATATCTGCCTGGGATTCTCCGCGCGTATTAGTAGCTATTTCTGCCCTCCGCTATTAGACGGCAGAAATAGCTACTAATACGCGCGGAGAATCCCAAGCAAAAATCGAGTTAATCCCACCTTGAGCAGCTCGAAGCGTAACGCAGCTCGGAACGGGCCAATTCTCAGCTCTAGGTAGGATCTACCCACGGCAGGCCTGGTTATCAGGGCACAGTCTGACAGAGCCTACCACCGGACCCAGCCAGCAGAGCCCCTGACCTACAGGTTACGGGCAAACACGACGCTTGGAGCTGCGTCGAGACCCAGACAGGCCGATTCAGCCGGGCCCCTGTGCACAAAATGGCGCGAATATCACCTGCAGGGGGCCCGAGCCCAAGGCCTGCCGGCCGGGCCGGAATTCAGCCTGTTTTTGAGAGGGCAGCACGGTCACACTAATGTGGCCAATCAGTGCTTCGATTGAGCCCAACTTTTCTCGCGCATGCACGACATAGGGCGGGTCGTATCAATGTGGCAGTACTGTGCAAATGCGTAGCTGGTAGCAGTCTTCCTTTTTACCGACAAAAGTATAATAAGTTAATAAATAAGACCTTTGAGGGCGATTGCTGCCTAGATTGATCTTTTATCTGGCGTTTTTGACTACTAAAAAAACCGGTGTTTGTATTATCACGAAATGAGAACGCGAATCCCGCACCCTTGCAATCTTGGAAATCGGCCGAACACCGGCCCTGGGTTCGAGCCCCCTGCAGGTGAAATTCGCGCCATTTCGTGCACAGGGGCCCGGCTAAAATCGAGCCGGTGTGCTGTCTGGGTACTTGCATAAATTAGACCTTGTGAAAAATAATATATTTGACACAATAAAGATAATTTTTTTAGCAATATTCAGTTTCAAATATTGCCCTTGTTTCAGTTCTGAGGAGGGATGGAAACCTCAAAATTTATGAAACAGAAACAATGTGTATTTGTAAATAGACGTGAAATAGACCCAATTTATATACGCAAACATAAAAGCACCGACGATAAAAGACTCGAACAGGAGACTCTCAGAGAGGACCAGAGAGGACTGTCTCCAACTGTCTCTGACAGAATTGGACAGAATCAGACAGAATGCTGACAGAACCAGACAGGCAGACAGGAGCTTCGTTCGTTTCACACGCTCTATGGTTTTGGTCATTAGTGTATTTGGGGAAATTGGAATAAAGTGGACAACTATTTTCGTCTAGGCGTGTATGCACTATTGATTGTGCCATCTATGAATCCAATGTCTGTTCGCCTCTGCTACACTCACGGTTGAATTATATAGTCAATTGGTGTTTTTCAGATTTGCGATTCCAGTGTTTTGTTCGTAGTGCCTCGCTTTTATCAGAATTAGTACACGCGCGTGTGTGTACAGGTTATATATTCGATGATTTCGAGATTCCCGGGAGATATTACGGAAAAGTTATTACACCTTGCAACATGTCAGAAGTCGGGAATCATGTTTGTATGCTCCCCATGAAAATACGTTTGTCGCTTGCACAATTTGAATTTACTCATTTCGTAGTGAGTACTTGTTAATAGGTAATAGCTTCACTTCTATTCTTGTTTCTATTCATTCCGAATTATCTTGCCACAAATTTTCGCATAGTTTTAACGCATTCTTAATTAGTTGATGGTGAACATCTCACAGTATTGTAAATATATCTAATTCTACTAACCTATTATGACAAAAGAGGACTACATACTTTCCTGCATTTGCTGTAGTCTGCTATAGTCGTACATACTATGCTTGCTTTGTATACTTGTCTCGTTGAGTCTTTACATTGATGTTACTATGAAGTATCGGAGAATTTTCTGGGTAAACGTTTAACATATTTTAACATTATTGTATACAAAACATATAATAGTGTGTACACATTTAGCGGTGTGTATGTATGTTTGTATAAAATCTAAGGCAGTTTCAATGAACATTCTTTCCATAAAAGTACATGGAAAATATATGAAAATATTATGTACCGTACCTTCTTAATACTGAACTATATTAATTATCGTTTATTTTCAGTGTAACCAATTTTATGTAACATCGAACATTATATTATTCCGATATTGTAGACTCTTATAGCAAAATAACTGAACACAGTATTTAATTTCGATGACTTACGAGTATTGTATTTCACGTTACAGAATATATAAATAAAATAAAATGTCAGTACACTATAAATTTAAGTCCACTTTGGACTACGACACTGTGTCCTTTGATGGATTACATATTTCTGTAGCAGACCTAAAGAAAGCTATTTTCCATCAAAAACGTATCGGAAAAAATACGGATTTTGATTTGCAAATAACAAATGCTCAGACAAAAGAAGGTAAATATACTATTCTTGTCTAATCTTGTTTTTATCAAATGAAATATAACATTAAATTGATTTTTTAGATTACACAGATGACAATGCCTTGATCGCGAAGAATACTAGCCTTATTGTTGCCAGAGTTCCATTAACGGTACAACAAAAACGATCATGGGATAGAAATGAAACTCCTTCGTTTAGCAATTTAAAAGATGAATCGAATCTTGGTCGGACTGTGGATCTTACGCGACTCGATGGATCGGAAGAGGATAAGATTCGAGCGATGATGACTCAGTCAACCCAAGATTATGATCCATCGAAGTACGTGATTTTCTAATAGAATTCCTCAAATGTAAACTCTTTGTATTCGTTCGTTAACATATAATAAAAATGTTGTTTACAGTTATATGAAGATACGTGGAGCCAATCAAACTGGTGATGTGCCCGCAAATTATCGTTGTTATAAATGCCATCAGCCTGGCCATTGGATAAAGAATTGCCCACTAGGAACAAATCAGGAGCCCATAGAAATTAAGAAAAGCACAGGCATTCCTAGAAGTTTTATGGTTCCTGTAGAAGGACCAAGAGTTCCTGGCGCTATGATGACTCCTACAGGCCAGTATGCTGTCCCAGCCATCGATCAGTAAGTTCCAATAAAACAACAGCAAGATTGTGCATTAAACAGTTAATATTATTTGATATTGTTCATACAATAGAAGTTCACAGAATTCTATTATTGTTGCAAATGAAAACAACCTGCTTACAGGACCAGTCGGTGGCAGTAATTTAACACTAGGTTCACAGAGTTATACATCTACGAAATAAATTTCTTGAATAATTTCTCATGGGTGCATTTTCACAATCTCAATAATCGCAAATTAAAAATATTAGAACCTGTCATTTTGATGGGGTCTCGTAAACCTAGTGTTAAGAAACTCTTTTCCTTTCGATATCGTTAATATTGTATACAATGTTTTATATTTTTATAGTCAAGCATACAAAGAAGGTAAAAAGGAGCGGCCACCATTTTCACAAGATCCAGAACCTGCTGTAGAAAAGCCTGAAATTCCAGAAGATCTATTGTGCAACATTTGCAAAGATCTTTTGACCGACGCAGTAATGATACCATGCTGTGGGAATTCATTTTGCGACGAATGTAATTTTTTTTTCTTGTTCATTTCTATCATTAACACGTTGACTGCCGAACAATTATCCCTCCAAAAATTCTACAAAATCGAAGTGATTTAATCGTCGTAATCAAAATTGAAAAATTAAGGCTTATCGCTGGGATTAATTCTTAAGCTCTTTTAGATCGTACAAATCTCAATGACGTTCTGTCCAAGTAACTGTATCATGAACAAAATTAATTTATAAAGATACATGAAGAATTGTGTCACCCATACATGACCAGCGTGGCGGTCGACGTGTTAACGATTGTAATTTACTGTGTATGACCTGTATGTTTCTATCATCTCTGTATATCGTGCGATAGGTATCCGTACATTCTTATTAGAGTCCGAAGAACATGAATGTCCAGATTGCAATGAGAAAGACGTTTCACCGGAAACGCTTATACCCAACCGATTTTTGCGAACTGCTGTAATGAATTTTAAAAACGAAACTGGGTATGCGAAGCGACAAACGTATAGGCCGCCGCCTACTCAAACGAATAGACAAGTAGATCAACAAAAACCAGAACAAACATCGAATCAGAACAAACCTGTCCAAGCTCCGACTGCAACAAGTGCGCCTTCTCAAGAAAATGCGGAAACACAGGCGACAAATTTCGAGTCCTCGGCCCCTCAGCAATTTCCAGCTAGTACTGCGCAACAACCACAAACAGCAAGTAAGTTGCTTCTCATAACTGATTTTGAATTTTTGAAAAATTTCTTAATAAATGTATAATCTTTTCATTGTCAAAATCAAATGTCGAATTAAGATATTCATTAAGGAATTTCTCAATGTAGGATATGTACGATTATAAAAGTGATATACAATATTCATAACTTTCCTCTTATCCGATAAATAAATGGTCAATGTTTGGCAAAAATAAACTACCTATAAATATATGTTCATAATCATAATACCATTAATGAGAGATCAATTACATCTAAAGCTGAAAAAGTCTTCTAAAAAAATTGTTCATTTTTTCGTGTATTCTACTTGTAAATACAATCGAAAATATATGAATTAATTTTTCATTTACTTGCATATTTTTGAAAATCGATAGAAAGTGTTCCGATAAAAAAAATCGGAATGAATTACTTTTGCACAACGTGAGTTCTTATTATAAAATTACTTTCTTTTTTTGAAGTTGCCGGGTAGACGTCGCCATTAAAGAACATATACGATAAATCCGGTTTAAATGTTTTTCTCTTTATGTAGCAGTGCATATTGTGGTTATTTTGTAACATTTCGATGTGTTCAAGTTCTTTGCTTAAACTTGTTTTGTTGCATAGTGTTTAAATTACGTTTATACTTATAAACTAGCGGATATCGTCTGCACTTAACCTCAAATATACAGACAAAACACCAAATTTTACAACTTTCTGAGGAGAAACCGTTGAAAATTCTTTAATTCAGTAACTTACATTAAAAAACTACGAAACATTATGTTGAATATTATTTGTATTTGATAGCTCTCCCCGAATCAACGTCAGAGTCTGATTTGCAAAGTGATACTGTAACAAAGCTGACTACTGACGAAGAAACAGAGGTACCACCACCTCCAGGAACAGAACCGTTGCTTCCAATACCTGCTATTGGTAGTTCTCCAGAAAGAGATAGAGAAAGAAGCGATCCGCCAAGCCGGGAAAAGAAAGATCGTGAGAATGAATATTTGGGTGAAAGGCAACCTAGAGAACGAAGGCGAAGTTTCAGCAGAGATGGTCATCGTGACAGGTAAAACCATTGAATTGATAGAAACAACAACACTATCAGCTTTTTGTGTATTGCTAATATTATATTCACCGATTCAGAAGCGGAGAACGAGGTCGTAGAATGGAGAATTTGCGACCATTGAGCAGAAGACGATCTTTGTCACCTAGGCATTCTCAACATAGTGATTATAGTTCTCAAGGAGCACCATTACCACATTTAATGAACCCACCTTCATCGAAAGGTTATCAAGGATTACCACCAGATGATGGACATTATCCTCCTAGTATGCATTATGACAGTACCATACGTAGATCAACCGAAGATCGTCCAGGCACTCCGACAGTATGTATAAAATATTTGACATTAGTTGATTTAAACTTTGCTGTTTTCAAATAATATATTAATGAAATACGTATGAATATTATAGGTTGATGAACCACACTTACATGTGCCTACTTCTGGCAATCAACCACCTCTGTTACCGTTCCCACCAGGAGAAGATCGTATTCCACAACCAAGCTATAATCAACCTCCACCCAATGTACCACCACATAATGCACCGTTGCTGCCAGATCCATACATGAGTCATCGGATACCTATGTATCCTCATCAACAGGGATCTCATTATGGACCTCCTCGATACGAAAGGCCTCCTTATCAGCAACAGGGATACAGGCCATCGCAGCCACCTAGAAATTATAATGGACCACCGCGGCCAATTAGGGGAATGCACCATAGTGAGTAACCATTTAATAGATATTTCAATTTCTTGCATGAATTACTACAATTTATTACATATAGACTGCGGATTTTTATGCATTTATGAAGAAATTGATTGGGTGAAATGTAAAACACTGTAACGTTGTTTTTAATGTGACAAAATCATCAAGGGATGATATCAATTTGTATTTTATTCCTGCTTCCCACAATCAATGCAGAATATTGTTATTTTGCATAAAGATCCGCAATCTAATTTATGTGCTTTGTAACCTGAATGTGTATACAGATATTCTAATTGTTTGCATACATTTTTCAGTTAGTTATCGAGGATTACAACCCCCGCCACCAGGTTTAAGTAGAAATATACATAATGGCAATCCACCTGGGTAAGTTAGTGGCTTTCGAAAGAATATCGTAACTAGACTGGATCTAGTGTTCTCGATGGTGCACAAATAATCTATATCGTTCTTAATATTACATTTTAGTATAATCGACGATCCTCTAGAAGCTTTCGAACGTATGCTGAGAGAGAAAGATGAACGGGACAGGAGGCTTGGCAAACATAGAAGGAGAAGTAGAACAAGATCAAGATCTCGCAGTTACACTAGATCTAGATCACGTTCGTTTGGCCGGAGATCGCCATTCCCGGCTCGTTTAAGCCGATCTAGAAGCCCGCCTTCGAAGAGAAGATCCTCAAGATCACCTTTGCCTTTGCGAGCACGAAGTCGCACTCCGAAACGTAGATCAAGAAGCGGAAGTTTCTCGATTAGCAGGTAGATCATATTATCTTCACGATTCAGATGAATGTCAATATGTTCAACCACTGTATAATAACCATATGATTTTACAGATCTAGATCGTATTCGCGTAGTCAGTCACCTAGATTATCTCTGTCACGAGACAGAGACAGAGATAGAGAAAGGGACAGAGAAAGAGATCGAGAGCGCGATCGGGATCGAGACCGAGATCGTGATCGTGACCGTGATCGAGATCATCGGGATCGCGAACGTGATCGTGATCGTGATCGAGATCATCGGGATCGCGAGCGTGATCGTGAGCGTGACCGTGAACGTGACCGTGATCGGGATCGTGATCGAGACAGAGAAGTAATTTCTAGATATCGGTCACCAGCCAGATCACCCCCAAGGTATATATGTATATATATATACATACATACATACACTACCGCTCAAAAGTATCCGGACACTTCCTTTTTCTCTACAAAACGCAGTTTAAGTTAGTAGGAAAAATATTTAGAACAATTTTTCCACTTGTAATTATTATTATGATGTATATTGTGGTATCATAGCACGATAGAATTTATTTTTATGTACAAATTATATAATGAAAATGCAATAATATAATTTTTATCCACAAATACGAAATCTAGTGGAACGGTCTCTGTGCTTGAAAGGATTTCAAGTTTCACTTTGTTTCATTTCTAAGGTGCAGAGCGAATTCAGAGAATTTTTCGATACAGATACTAATAATAAAATACTAATAGAAAGATTGCCGCGATTAGTGCAAGCGGTAATACCTTAGTCCAACATTGGTAAGTTTCCACATAGGTAGTTTTTCATTTAAAACGTTATATATTCCATAAGGAAGTAATAAATGTCGATTTTAGTCACTACCTTAGATGGTTAAGTAATTTTTGTGCGTTGCTATCACACATTTCGCAAGTGTCCGGATGCTTTTGAGCGGTAGTGTATATACATTAACTAAGTTTTTTCCTTGTTATAATGCCTAAACGAGTGCAATGCTTTCAGATTCCAAAGAGAGAGGGATCGTGACAGAGAACGACCGAGATCACGCGAGCCCAGAGAAGGCTATAATAGTTACTACAATGATTCGCCGGCGCACGATTATCAGTTCCGTGATCGGGAACGTGATTTGCCTCCTAGAGACAGGCCAATACCGAGATATCCGATACGGAACCAACCGACACAACATAATATACCACCATTGTTGCCGCATCTAGTCACTGGAGGTCACCCACCGCCGCTTATGTCTTTGGGACCTCCGCCTACGGACAGGAAAGACTATTATGATTCCTACAACAGGTATTTCCGCCTCAATAGTACTTTAATTCATGTACACGCTAAGCAGACAGTCTACCGTTACCTTATGCCGATGTCCCGGTTAAAAAAGACCAATACCGCGTTCCGGAATCATGAGATATATATATACACATATATATATATGTAATATGAGTGAGACGATTAATTTTATGATGTTTGAAGAGAAATGTGTATGCAAATACTTACGTTTCCCTACACACGTATGTATGTATATATATGTATGAGCATACATATACATATCTGTTTATAGAGAATAATGCAAACACATACACATGCACGCACAGTGAAAATAGTTGTATAAACTGGCAATTTATTGTGTGTATACTAGACAAGTTGTTTACTGACAATAGGCACTTGATAAGTAGCTGCGTTAGGGGCTCCAGGCGGGCTCTTTGCTTTCTCGCTGTGACCATATACAGGGGACACTAAATCTGATCACTGTAATCATCTTCATTATTTTTAGCGATACGAAGCAACGTTTACTCGCGTGCGCGAGTGTATGTGTGTAACGGCCACTTATCGAGAGCCTACTGTATTGGACGTAATGTGTAGTTATGAAACAATCAAACGAAAATTATGAAACTTCAAGACTATAATATATCGTATGAAGTATATGTTGTTCATCTTGAAGTGAACACCGCACCGTCGTGGTAAATATATATTTCAGAAGTTGTGAATGGAAAATAGCAGACAACAGATTTATACAACTATTTGAATAAGGCAAGTTTCGTGCCATCGCCGCACCGATGTGATATGTTAATGGTAGTGTGCAGTGAGATTACCAATTACCGATCATATATCGGAATATGACACAATTAAAATGTAAAAAAAAAACATTTCGTCTCGCCTTCAGTGAAGGCGAATATCTAATTTCATGATTTTCATGAATTATTTTATTATTTAATGATAGTGATATATTATTACGTATTTCTAATGCAAGAGATTATTATAGGTGAATAATGATGACTGTAATGAATCAATCGAAGTACAAATGATTAACTGAAAGATCAGCGAATTAGTTTGTAGGTAACGTAACGACTGTTCCGTAGGTAAATAGTTAGAAAGCAGTGATTACTTTGTCTACAATCTAATTTGCGAAATATCTTTTTTCTAAATGATTTGAAGGTACATAAACTGCTTATGTACCGCAGAACGATCTCACTAAAGTACCGTATTAACACAATCGTTGATATTTTTTAATTGCCGTACGTTATTATCTTTCCACTTGTTTATGGATATGGAATACATACTTATGCAAGTTAATACATGGGTGTGTGAAGTGGGTGTGTGTATCTTATACATATAGTATGTGTATTTTCTGTTGTATTCTTTTGCTGTATTTTTATTCAGAGACGCTGCGCACATTACGAAAACATATTTCGTAAAAAATTATTTGGATAAACCTTGAAAATAGTATTTGATTTGTTTGAGCAATTCTTAGGATTTTATCACATTTACATGAAATTTAATCTAACAATCTTGATTATCCACACGAGGAATAATTTGTATATTTAATTAAACAATAAATTAAAGATTAAGTTGAAAGATTTATAAATATATTTTTCTAAAATGAATAGAATTGTGATGGAAGTGGATCTTGGATAATCGAGATTTGAACAGCATAATATTACGATATAATATTACTATACATAAATTATAAAATAGGGATGTATTAATTTTTTATTAACATCTTCACTTTTCTGGATCGTTAGCATTTTACATAATTTATGCAAACAGTTATTTTGCTTGGCTGAAATTCCTATGAACGTTCTTAAGTGGTACTATTGTACTAACACCATAAATAATCCTTTGATGTTCCATACATACAAAGAATTGCAAGAAATATTTGCAGAGATAAATGAAGAAATTGCAATTGACAAGGCTAGTGATATTGACCTTAAAGTAATATATGCCGTTTTAGTAACAACTCAGATTTTATGTGTAAATTGAAAAACATCTACTCGAAAGGATTTAATAACTATATAGTATAATATTTATTTTTCTTGTATTGTATATGTATGTTTAATTGTAAATTAATTTTTCAACATGTAAGTGATTCAAGGTACAGTAGAGTAAAAAAACATGATCTTCATCTTCAAAGATCTTTTCTGGCCGCATGTTTTTCAATGTAAATTCTGCCACTGTTATTGAAATTACACTACGTTGAATGTATTGGTTTGCACTAAGGTAATGTAGGAAACTGATACAATCTAGGATTAAACTAAGCATTGTACTGCCTGTGATAACTTATCAACCCTTATTTTACATGATTGAGCAGTTCATTTGGAGAATTATATGCCATATAAATTATACATTTATGAGAATTGAAAATGACAATCTCGTTTGAATCTACAAGAAAAAAGACACGTAGCAATGAAACGTATGCGAATAGACAATTTTGTCTCGCATAGCTCAGAAACGTTCCGGTATTTCACGTATTCACTGTGATATTAATATCTACATTTTTCTATCGAAAGAATCACATACGTATTACATATTTTTCAAATAATGAAACTCGAATCGTCACGTTTTATGATAAATATCAGTTTTATCTAAATACGCTCAAGATTACACTTCCGACTTTGATATATATGTAAACACTGAGTCTTATACATATTTGTAGCAGCATAAGTATTTTTAATACTGTATCACATAATATTACGTTTTCTTTAAATACCATTATAGTGGTGTAATTGTACTGCTTACAAAGAATGTAATTTTTGTGTACGCGACACAAGGAAATATTTTTTGGAAAATAACACAAGTATCTATGTTCACTTTCTTTTTTTTTAATTCGTTTTATTTCTATGTATATATATACAATATCGTTGGGTGAATAATTTTATCATTTGCATGCATATAAGATATTATTTGTATGTACATAATGATATTACGTTATGAAATATACAAATAATAAAAAAAAAAGAACAAAAGAAACAAAGTGAGAGAGAAGAAGAGAGAAGCAAGGAAAAGTGTATACAACAAGGACCTGCTCGGAGATTCTGGAAGCTACCCAGCTGATTGACAGATCTGCATGGTTTCTGAATCAGGTGAATTCAGGGCCAAATCAACATTTGTAACATAAAAAAAAAGAATATACATTTTCTTTTGTCTATTTTTCAGTACTTGACGTGTGTAAAGTGTTTACCGGAAACGCTTTCCAGACCAAAGAAACTATCGAACCGGTATAGATCAAAATTTTAAAACTACGTTATACACTGTATTTGTTTGTTTAGTAGTATTTGTATGGTTTTAGTAACGTTTTCGGTGAGTAAATCTACGTACTTCTAATATTTGAAATGGGAATGCAATCAGCGTAATTTATGCATTTCCCTCGTTGTATTCAGAATATTTAAACGAAGTTATAAATGTTGATTTATTTATTTTTCGTTTTTATGATATATATACACATATATATATATATAATAGACAGTACATTTAATCCATTTTGTGCTAAGTAATTTTATCTGTTCATCTTTTCAGCTTTAGTGTAATTTTCTCTCGCGATGGTCTCAATTTTCCATGGCAGTATCTTAGTAAGAAAACAACAAATAGTATAAATTTTGTTTAACAACGTTCAGTTGAAAAGAATCACAGAAAGGCTAGTGAAAAAAGCTGTACTTTGATCCAATCGTTCATAATTATACAATACATCAATATAAGATGTTTTCATAAATATTGTTTTTCGCAAAATACAAAGTACAGTTCTACATAAATTATAAATTTGAATTAACTCAATGCAAATTTATAGGATATACACAGTATAGCAAATTGTATAACAAAGTTTTATTTTTATTTGAATTCTAGTATTTTTTCTACATTAAGGAACTTGGAACATGTTCATTTTGATAGTGAAAGACTTCTGTAATGCCTTTTTAGAGTGGGTCAACATTAATATAAACGTTCTTTTATGGATTTTTTGTCAACAGGTATCCTGGACCATCTACTCAACGTTTTGGCAGTCCCTTGAGGGACGCTCCTCACAAGAGATTCGACGACGTTGCTCCTCCTGGAACCGAGGGCTACTATGATCTCTCACCACCTGGAGTTGAGCATTCCGATAGATCCTCGCGAGATGATCGGGATCGACGATTAATAAGAGATCAGGAGGATCGAGAGCATTCTCTCAAAGACCATGATGCAGAAGAGCGAGACAGATTAAGAGAGGACAGGTAATTCGCTTTTCTTAGCTATTTTCTTTAACAGCTTTTTCTTTACTACTGTAAAATTTCGATCAGTTGCAATTTTCTCAAAATTTTTTTCACGTCATACAGTAAACTAATTGTTCCAACTTTTCAAAAGAATCCAAGTTGTATGGTTCAATATTTAAAAAGTTATTCTAAAAGAATATTAAGAAGAGTTAATATGTAATGTGTAGATTGAACAATTGCTTTTTGCAGAGGACGTGAACGCGATGATCGTTTGCGTGAGAGAGACGACAGAGATCGTAGAGTTCTGAACCGGGATAGAGAGGATCGTGATAGACAAGTATTACCTAGAGATCATGACGACAGGCCACGTGAGAAAGATGAACGTGACAGGAGAGAAAAAGAAAAGGAACGAGACGATAGGCATACACGTGATCGTCGTGATGATGATAGACACGTTGAGAAAAAAGATTATGACAAAGACCGGTGCGTATTTCTTTCTCTAATAATATTTTACATTGTATATAGAAATATAAAACCAACTCGGACACTTTTCAACTAAAATAATTTTTATTAGATACTCTTATCCACCATAAGCACCCAAAACCTCTAATGTATTCAATGAATATTATTCTTGCGTATCCAATAAACATGATTTTCGCGTACCCAATGAATATTATTCTATAACATGTTCAGTTACAGGGACGAAAGGGACCGTCACAGACAAGACGACAAGAATCGCAGTCGCGAGAAGGACAGACGTGAACGAGATTACGAATCCGAGAAGGACAGGGACCGACATGAACGTTATGAGAGGCGATCGGTTGAAAGGAAGAAGAACAGGAAAAGTCCGACGCCGTATTCTCAAAAGTCCAGAACAGATGCCAAAGACTTGTCGCCCGAACGTATAAAGAAAAAGGAGAAGGATCACGAGGAGAAGAACGAGGAGAAGAAAAAGGAGAAGAAGATCAAAGAGAAGAAGAAGAAGAAGGACGATGAGAAAGAAAAGAAAAAGAAAAAGAAGAAAGAGAAGAAAGCTGGACAGAAAGAGGCAGCGAAGGACGAGCCTATCAAATCATCCGAACAAGAGGACTCGATAGTAGAGACTAGACCGGAGGTAATGTCGCCTGTGAAAGCTGACGCTATGAAACCTATCAGCGAGGACGAGAACATTGAGAATAGAATAGAATGCATTCCTACAGAAGTTCTGATGGAGGAGTCAATTAAAGAGGAGTTCGAGGATAAGTCGTTGGCGATGAATCCAGAGCCGCCAGAATTCAACGAAGCTAGTCCAGAGAGAATCGATCACACAGAATTCGGGACGAATCCTCCCAATCCTAATTTCAAGCCAATCCCAGAATTGAAATCCGAAATTAAACCTATAGATAGTCTTTACAGCGGGTTGGACGACGCGGAGATAAACACCGTCATCACGGAGAAGTATTCTCTGCTATCCGAAAACGAAACGGAGGATAAGAATACTTTACTCGAAGACAAATCGCCAAAGAAGGACGAATTCTTGGCTCCCCTGCCTGAGCTGTCGAAATGGGAGAGAGACGACACCATAGAGAAGTCAGACGAGGTATGTGACTCTTCTATAGAAAAAATACAGCTGGATGAACCGAAGTCCGCTAAAGTAGTCACGTCGGAGGTATTAAAGCGAGCGGAAAACGCGATTTTCCAGAAAGCCATCAATGCCATTAGACCGATTGAGATTAAGAAGATCAGCGAAAGTAGGAAAGTGCTGTACCAGAACCCGGAGCCGAAAGTGCTCGAGCCGGAAGCGAACAGAGAGCCCAGGAAGAGCGTGAACGTAACCATAAATGTGGGGCGCAACGAGCGAAACGTCGAGATCACGGAGCCGGTAAAGAAAGCGAAATTGGACAGGACGAAGTTCAAGCCTGTCCCGGAAACCTATTCGCCTACCAGACTCTCTGCTAAGGAGAGATTAGGGGAAAAGGTGGAGGAGAACAAGGAGAGGAAGATCAGCCCTATCAAAAGCTTCTTAGAGAGACGGGAGACGAAAAGCAGCGAGACGCAGTCGAGAAGTCGATCTCCCAGGAGCAGAGACAAGAGGATGTCACCTCTTCTGGACAGACGCGTCGATTCGTCGTTGACGTTGCCAGGTAATGAGCGCAAGGTGTTCCTGGATGATAGAAAACGGGATAACAAGGACAGAGGGGACCGTTCGAAGGACAGGAACGATTTCAGAAGCGAGCGACACGACATGAGGTCCGAGAGAGACCCAAGAATGGACTCCAGGGGCGACTTCCGCTCGAATAGAAACGATTCCAAGACTGATCGGATGGATAAAGAGAGAGAGAAAGAGAGGGACAGGGAAAGAAGAGGCAAGACACCCACCTGCACCTTCAAGAGGAACGAGATGCCCAAGGTAGGTCTTCTCAAAGGCAAGGAGGATGAGGAGGACAGCAGGAGGCGGGAGAAAAAGTCGAAGGAGGATAAGAAACGGAAGAAAGAGCACCGGAGCAGAAGTAAGTCCAAAGAGCATAAGAAACGAAAGGAGAAGAAACACAAGAAAGATAAAGAAAAGAATCTGGAGAAGAAGAAGCATAAAGATAATCTTCTCATGAAAGAGAAGCCGGAAACCAGCGAGGCGAAGATAGGTTATGAGAATCCAGAGCCGCCAGTTACAGAAACTGTGAAGAAACAGCGGAAGAATCCCAGACTCGTTTCAGACCGGAAACGTAGTATACTTGACGAAGCAAGTTTCGAGCCTGACTATAGCGCTTCGGATTCAGAGTCCGATGGCGAAGACGGCAAGATGATGTTGCCTACCAAGAAACTGAAACTTGACGAGCCGGATATTGAGAAAGAGATGGATTTGAAGTCTCTTAAGAAACGATCAAAGTCCACGAGCAGCGAGGACTCGTCCAGCAGCTCGGACACGTCCAGTACAGATTCAGATAGTTCGGACGAGTCGCATAAGAAAAAGAAAAAGAAACACAAGAAACACAAGAAAAAGAAGTCCACGAAAAGGGACAGCAGCTCAGACTCGGACACGTACTCGGATTCGTCCGACACGAGCAGCGACGAGGAGAAACACAAAAAGAAATCGAAGAAATCAAAGAGTAGGAATAAACAGTCGAAGAAGAAGAAAAAGTCGAAGCACAAATGATATCGCTAGATGTTCTCGAGGTTTTTAAAAAAAATTGAATTCTGACAAGAACTTTTTCTTTGTGGATGCTTTTTAATATAAGGGATTCTCCTACCAGGATTATTTAGAATTCTATGTGCACCGAAAAATACGATGGTTGTCCGTTGCGAAACAAAGTAGTAAAACTTGTTCTCTATTTATAATGCTATAAAACAGTGTTCAAAGTTCATTTGAAACAGTCATTATCGATTTATTGCTTGCTGCAAATAGTTGAGAACACTTTTGGGAATGAAACATTTAATGAAATAACGAGTGGGTAAACGAAGTACGACGTTTGATTTGTTATATTTAATTTTTTTTTTGAAATGTTATTAAGGCCTTTACATGTAATTGTCTACATTTCGATTTCAAAGGAATAAAATGATGTAAGTAAATTCATTACAGTAAGTGATGTATATTATAATTCAGTAGGTAACGATATCACTAAGAGATCCGGTACAATACTTTAGAAAGTAACAGCAGTTATATTTAAGATCTCCAATATCTCAGCATTATATTGTACTTTCGTAATGTACTGTCAATATGTAAAAGACGTCGTAAAATAAAAAGACGAGATTCTTTTAATTTATCTTTATTCTTGTTGAATAAAATATTCTGCATGTACAGAGGACGGACATTTAATTCTGTTTCCAGAAGTGTAATTAATTATACAATTAACTATCTCGAGATTTATGTGTAAAATTAAATATAAGGCGATCGAAATTTTCGTTGATTTTGTCGGAGGATAATTGAACATACTCTTCACGCGTTTCTCGTAGTTTTTATTGTATCCAGAATACCGCAAAGCAATGGCAATTCCTTGCCATTGTCGCTTTCTGTTACTCCTAAATTCTGGGCAAGTAAAAATCTGTCTGGGGGCTGCTTCGACAAGTTACATTCTAAAATATACTGTTTCTTTAGATGTCTTATTTTATAAATAATCATTTGTATTATTGTACATTATATTACATATGGAATATATGTTTTAATACCTGATATGAAAACAGTAGAGCTGTATTTGAATCCCATCCAGTCTAAATACTCGCGTATAAGCTCGTTCAAGAGCGCAATATCTTGAGTCGGCTTTGGTAACTTTTGTTTTCCTCCATTATTCGAATTTAATATCTGTATGATCTTTGTACGCATTTCAGCCTTCATGCGAGACAGTTCTCCACTATCCATGAGCGATTCCCTTACAGCTATGATAATAAATAATTTGTAAATGAAAAAATATTTGTAAATTCTAGTCTTTATATGAAATATATTAACTTTATGAGGTACATTTATGAGACAGTTTTCACTTGTAATTTAATTGATGTTCTAAAAACAAAACATTGTAAAAATTTATATAAATATATATTTCATATAACTTGACTCCTGCTGAAGCCTATACTATTTAAGTACGCTATATAAAAATTTCTTTTTTCGTGTCAGTGACCATCCATATACAATTAAAGAATACCGTTAATTAAATCCTTCTCCATTGCCATTTCTGCTCGACCGATGCGTAGAAGGAAGAAACTAAAAGAAGTAATGGTTTTGGATTAATTAAATGTTTCTATTGTTCGAGTTTGTTTAAACCGGCGTTGTAGACACGTGCATACAGTTCGAATCTATTTCAAAATTTACAATAATAATTGTGTGTAAATCTTCCACGCTGTTCGAATTGAGAATTCTACGAATTTGTAGAACGAATAGGTAAGCTGCTATTTATTGGAATGGTCTGCGAATTAAGATCGGGTTATTCGAAGTAATTTGTCATTTCGCAAGAAAAGGTGACGTGCGTGATTAACATGTACGTTATTTATGGGAAGTGGTGCACGGTGAGCAATTAATGTAAATTAAATCAAATCTGATACGTTGCATGCGTGCTACATCGGTTTCGTTGATCGTCGATAAGTATAACGAACAGTTACGCATGAATGAAGATGCAGGTTGATCGCTCATTCATATTCGCAAAAACTTTGAATTTCAAAGAAAACGCGTGGGGGGTTCCGTCGGATTTGATTCGCCGCGTTTATACATCCACCAACCTATAGTTAATTTGTCGCAGCGTAAGGAGCAATGTGGTCTGTTATATTTCGCGTGTCATGTTAGTTTTTGCTAGTCAATTTTCGAACGAACCTTAAATTAGGGGCCGCGTGGCCTATTTTATCCCCTATCTGCTTCCCAGTTCTCCACACCGTTGCCTGTGCTTGTCCTTGCTAGAGTAACGTCTTTCTGCTAGTTTGACGTTCATTAGATAAGCAAGTTTGTTTCGCGTACGTACGGTGTTCAGTTTATTTCAACAATCGTATCACTCGACGTCACCGTTGATTTTTTCATCTGTATGCCTTGCGTACGCTCACATCTTTTCAAATTTTCCATGAGTAAGTTATTTATTGATTTCGATACGATACTTTTGCAACGTGCTTTAACGCACCCAGACCAAACGAAATTTGAACCTTAATCTTTTATCCCTGAACGGCTGTTTTGCTATCGCTAAATTGTATACCTTAAATGTTCATATATCTGTATGTAAGTAACGCTGAAATTCGCATACTCTTTTGTCAACGTCTTTGGTTAACTGTCATGTCAGTGTCAAGTACGATGTATGTAATACGTCGGCGATATTGTTCAGTATATTAGATTCAAATGTTTCTATAGTAAACGAGAGAAGCGTGAAGAGTAGAAGAAAGTATACAAAAGGGAGCATGTGTCATGTTGTGTGTATTTGTATTGCAGATGTTTCTATAGTCTTCCCGCAGCTGTTGGTAATGCAAATACCCTTCCCTAATTTGAAATCTACAAGATGGTATTTGTCTTCAAGCTCTAATTTTAGCTGAGAGTAGAATGTGAACGATGATAGGACATTCGCAAGTGGCGCATAGCATTCAATTTAATATCTTCTATGAATAAGTATGCAGCGGACATTTCATATACATTTCACCCTGCAATGTGTTAACCCATTTGCATGGCAGTTCTAAACAGTCCGCGAACCAAGTCCAAAAGTCCAAGATGCTCGAACGACAGTAGAACACAAGGATTATTGCTCGGCGACTAGGAAACAATCGTCGCGTGCGTATTAGTCTGCTTACGGATGCAAATGGGTTGAATACAGTCTGTTACGTTTTCAGAGTTGAGAGACGTTCGATTTCGATGTTGCAGAGTAAGACGAAATTGATTTAGTTTGGTGGTGATGCTGGGATGTGGATCTGTTTTGATCCTATAGGAAGCCGAGAAGGCTGGCGTGCTTCTATTTTATTTCTTGTATTCTTCTCTGGGACATATTTTGGTATCGATGCCAGCTTAACGAATGCGGCTGCATCTAATGTTCCTCACAATACTGTCACGTCAGAAGTATCACTACCAATTTCAACACATCATGAAAACGACGAATGTAGGAATGTGACCACTGATAATAGAGCGGGTATGTAGACATACATTATAAGTACACTGCGGAGGTTTATGCAGTTTTCAATTTTTGTAGGCGAATTCTAAGAAAGCAGAATAAAATAGAGTCTTATTTTCCATGGGAGTAGCCTTTTTAGATCTGAAATCAATTAAAATTGTACTAAATTCTGTCATATTTTATATCCCAGCATTTCTTGAAAATTTTCAAAAGTCATAATTGCATAAAATTGCATAACGATCCGCAGTCTAATTATAAGTTTCTAGCATATCAAATATACTGAAAATAATGATTGTAAGGGCTTAAGGAGGTAGACTCGTTTCCAGGATTGCAAGGGTGCGGAATGCGCGATCTCATTTCTCGATAATGCAAAGATGGGGTTTTTCTAGGCCACAATCGCCCTCAAAAGTCCTATTTTTACGTTTACGAGGCGTAATTTGCATTATTCAGAAGCATACAGCTGCTCGTGTAGCTATTTTCATAAAGCTGCGACAGCCACATGCTGCCGAATAATGCAAATTATGCTTCGAAAACGTAAAAATACGACTTTTGAGGGCGATCGCGGCCTAAATTGATCTTTTATCTAGCGCTTTTGACTACTGAAAATCCGAGAAATGAGAAGGCACATCTCGCACCCGTGCAATCCTGGAAACGAGACTACCCTTTTAAACGGTATAAAAATATTTTGCAGCTATTGGTCTGTCAGTGGTCAGTCATGAATCTGGTTCTCCACATTCGCCGATAGTGCCTCCAGCGTTTCTGTACGGAGTTCTTACCTGCCAACCTTATCAAGGAATTTCTGTGAACCACATCTACTTTCAACTAGCAAATGCCTTCTTTCTATTGTCACACCTCGCACCAAGTGGCATACACGGTGTACTCTATTTAAGGTGCACTCTACTCGTGGGCTGTGCCTTTCTTGCTTTGTGGGGCTGGACAATAGCTTGCTGGCTGGACGCTGCTCTCTGGAATGTTCTGTTTGTTGCCATCAACTTCGTCCATGTATGCACGCTTCTTTACAAGCTCAGGCCTATCAAGTTTCCAAGGGAAGTTGAAGAGGTAAGCCGAGAGAAGAACAAAAGAAAGATTCTCTGACTTGGTATCACAGAACGTTCTTACTTTTCTATATTGTGTGTATTTAATTGTAACAGTTGATTTAGGCGTTAACGCGCACCGTGTTTCGGTATTAGATGATATACATACATTCGATTTTTCTTGTAAATAATACGGTCCTTCCAAGATCTACAATGAAGCAATAGACATGGACATAATGTGTACCTATTCATTGAGCTGAAATATTTTTCTTATTTGTCTAATAATCATAGAAATTGTTTTGATTGAAATCGTAGAAAAATAGTTACTTGTATATTGCATCCTTTGAGGTAGTGACTATCTATGTTTGGACATAGACAAGAATTTTAATGAATACGTAATTGTACAGTATCTCTTTTTGTTCGTAAAACATAGAATTTGTTAATATAAAAAATATTTCAAGGGCTAAAAAATGTATGAAATAGGCACTGTGATAGTCAATGTAACGAATACCATTACGAAATAGAAATGTGTAATTCCAGGTATTAAGTTGTCTATCTATCTTTAAAGTAATATTTGATATATGTACCTTGCAGAAGATTATACTTTATTGTCATATTTTTCAATATTATTTTGTAGCTTAACATTGTGTATCTTACGTAGTATAATATTATTGTCTTAGATCTTATAGATAGAGATATATTAGAAATAGTTATCATTGTAAATTGCTTGTACGTTTGGCTATTGCATCTGCATTATGCTGGAATTTTTTATATATACTACCCCTCATTTGCATCTTCATACATGTAACACGAGCAATTTCTTTATAGAGTATGCTTTCCGTACTAAGATGATTATTTTTAATTAGTAAAAGACTGAATATTCGATGACCGAAGAATATCACAAAATAAAATGGTTTTATTTTCGTATCAGTTACTCCAGTTCGAATGACAAACGATCATTTTGGCAGAAATAATATGCAAAACATTCACGAAGAGTACTATTTCTTCACTAATAACTTATCTGATCTAGTTCCATATAAATTTTATATATTATTTTCGTTCTTCTTCGTACAGGTATATATTGCAGTGTTCCAGCCATTAAGGGTATCACGTCAGCAGTTTAAAAAAGTATTAAATTGTATGAAGGTTATACGACAGTTGAAATATCAAGAAGTTTATGCCCAAGAAAAAGTGACAAAAGTTGATTCTTTATCTTTGGTACTTTCTGGAAAGTAAGTGTACGATACATAGTTTCAGCGAAACTTGAATAGTAGAGGTGAGCGAGATCCTGAAAATGTCGGGAATCTCGAAATTTTCGAAAACCTGTCGGAATTCCAAATACATTTCTCGACCCAACATTTTCGGGCTCTCAAACACTTGTATTGACTAGACATTTAAAAAATGTAAATCGTGTAAATGTACTAAACAAATCTTTTCAGATTAGTAGTATCACAAAATGGAAGAGCATTACACATTGTCTTCCCACATCAGTTCCTGGATTCTCCAGAATGGTTTGGTGTCTCCACGGACGATTACTTTCAGGTTCGTGTGGTTCTGAAATTTGTATGTCCATTGAAAAAAACATAGTTGAAATACCTTATGAAATTTTGTCTGTAGGTATCAATAACAGCTATGGTAGAATCAAGAATATTATTATGGCATAGAGACAAGTTAAAGTTAAGCATAATTAGTGATCAATTTCTGCAGGCAGTGTTTGATCATATATTGGGAAGGGATGTAGTAAAAAAATTGATGCAGGTATATGAATTTCAATTACAAGGATAATCTATCAATTTATTCAACAAGATGTTATGTCTGTTTAAGTCGTATGCATTCGTGTAAATATTACGATTGTAGGTCAGTGAAACAATGGCTGCTAGTAGTCACCAACAACAAAATGGCCAAGTAATTGGTTTGAGTGGTATCGGAGCCTTAGAAAACGATCCTGACACCAAACTTTTCGTTGTGAAAAAGACTGGCGACAGTCAAGGTATTACTGCTCTCATCAGTCGTCAACTTCAAGGTAAGTACCGATCGACCATTTTTATGATGGTAGGATTGCGGAAGAAGCGTTACATATTTTACTAATTATTCTATCTAAACGATTTCGTTACGATATCTACATGAAAACGAAATTCTTAATGCATTATTTTATATAGAAACTGGTACCTTAGCCATCTACTCTTTTTTTTTATTTGTACAATTATCTACGTGTCTTGGTAGTTTTCGTAGTTGATATTGATATTTGACCGAATAAGAAAATAACATTGTAATATATGTACAATGGAACGTACTAAAGGTGTGACTATATTAATCAATTTTTCAGTTACTTGTATTATTTTATATACATATGTATATACATATATGTATACATATAAAACACAGTATACATATGTATATACATATATGTATACATATAAAACACAGTATACATATGTATATACAGTATACATATGTCATACACAACGATTGACAGTATCTATGTATGTTTATGAAAAGAATTTACTTCAACTTTTCAATTATATGATTTTTTTATTAAGCAGTCTAATTTCTTATGAAATACAAGTACTCCGACTGACAAAAATGATATCAAAAGCTTATCTTCTGCCTACAACTGGTATTCAAAATTCCTCTCCTTTTATATACACAGATATTCACATAATTTTCTACAGAAAACAATAGTACATACACGAAACAAACGTGCAAGAAAAACCAAACATAGGAACAAGATTATCATAAAATGGATGATGGGGTTTTGTTTCACAATAGTCATGTTCCACGTTTGTTTGTTGTTTCTTATGTATTTACATTTTTGTATTGCAGTACATTAGTATGTTTCTAGTATTCTTATTTTCCTTGTGTTTTATGTGGAAAGTTATTTGGATGTATGAATACAGAAAGGGGGAGGAACTTTGAACATTGGTTGAGGCCGAAGGTAAGTTTTTGGTATTCTGTGCGGGGAAAATTAGGTCAACCAATATATAGTTGTTCTCTAAACTTTCTTAAGCACACAAGCTCATTGCGTATAAGAGTCATTGTAACAATTCAAAGTTCTTTTATCGTTTGTAAAGAATACAAACAGGAAAATTAAAATTTCGTTTAAATAAAATGTACTTTGAATTTTGTAAGAACTCTTACCTATTAAATTATTTACTTTTATATGCATGGGCATGTATTTTGCTGAATCTCTCTTAAAGGTTCATTATTTTATAATTGTTTGCAACAGTTTATTGCTCGTTGATAAATGTTTCATAATGAAATTTTTGTAAGTTGTACAACACTATGAACTGGTTAGAAAGTCTAAAAATTTTTAAAGCTACAACATGCAATAAACTATTGATGTTTTTTTATATCTTGTAACTTCTAAGATGTTCTAAGTACAATTTTAGTGATATAAATAGTACTATACTTTTTTCTGCACAGCTATATTTGCACATGCTCCATTCTATGCATGAGAAGCAAGCTGTTTTTGGGTTTTTATTTTAAAAAACATACTCTGGGGCTAAACTAGATACAATTCTTTATTAAATTGTTTCATGTACCTGTACTAAACATGAATTTATGTATTTATAGATTATTAATTTATAATAATTAATACAATTTATTAGATGCTCAACAGAATTCATCTCTCAAGATTTATATTAAAATATATAAAAATGAAAATGAATTTTAAAAAACTGATTTATGGTTATCAAAAAATCTACTGATCAAGTTTTGTTAACAATCAAAATGTTATATTATTTAATTATAAACTGTGCCTATATAATGATAATTTTACCACAAGTGCAGTACAATTGTAATTTAAGAAGTATATATAGTTGAGAATTGTTGGTTGCATGGCAAATTCTGCATGTGTTTGCAACTTAGTAATGACAACACTAATAACATATATTTATATATTTGTTACTACACTCTTTATAATTGTGCATCAATTTTGATTTTGCTTTGGATAGAAGAGAGAATGCCGCTGCTGTACACGACTCAGGAAGTGCTGAACAACACTTTGCATCATATCAATCACCTACGTACACCTCCCTTAGATCCTGTGCAACACAATAATGTTCAGACTTCCTTGTAATATCCCTGTGACACAGGCTGTGCAATTACCCTAGCACAAATTTGTACGTGATGTATATGTATTATGTGTTTCTACAATGGATATCCCCATATGTTATACAAAATATCGTCGGGTAACTTCATTTGTTATTTTCTTCTGGTTATTGTATTCAGGTGAGTCGTCCTTGTGCTTATGTAATTTTCTTTTATATTTTGTTCACAATTAACTTCCCAGGTTTTGCAATTCGATCGAGATATTTTATAAACTCATTCTCTGTAAATCGAAATACAACAGCAACGTATATTATACTCGTGTTTGTTTTCGTTTATCCGCTGTCTTTCCTAATTGCTGTTTTTTAAAAGATTTAATATTGGTTTTTCTCTGGCTCGTACGAGTCGCTTTAAGTGTATTACATTTGAGAAATGTGTACAGGGTGTTTTCGTTATCGCCAGCCAGGCGTTTTTCTAGAAAATAATGAACATTAGAAAAAAGTGAAAATGAAATTTATTATTTGCAAGAAAAACCCTTATTAGCAATTGCGTGAATACCCTGTATATCGTGGAGATAGAAAAGACTTTGCTATTGTTTGTACATAAACACAGTTCACGTGTTACAGATATTGTTATTTAAAATCCCGCGACCCCTGCTGAATCAAATAACTGAACGATCGTTTGCATTGTTACATTGCAGCAGCTGGAGATCCAAATGCATGGAGATTGGGAAGAATTGAAGAGACTGATCATGAAACTCCTGTTTAATGATAATGATTGTTAGATGAGTGTCATCCTCGACAGTCAATATAAAACAAAAGCAACATCGGTCTTTTTACATAACGATGAAATGTATTTGACATCATTGACAAACAAACAACAAACAAAAAACATGGCATGGTATGCTATGCGTGGAACAATTCAACATTCTCTTGCCAATTAATAATTTCTCCCCACAACTAGTCAAGTATTATTAATAATGGAAAGGAAAACAAGAGCATTTCATCGTTTCTAGAGCATAATGGTTCCATCCTAGTTTATAAAAAACGACGTACTACGATAAAAAAGGAAAGAGAAGAAAACAAAGAATATTACTTTATGCTTCCAAATGTATTGTCGAGTACCACCAAAATTGTTTTAAGGAGCGGCTGTTTCTAATTTACACTAATTTTTCCTCTTAATATACGTATGTTTAGTACCAAACGAAATAAGACTTTATACGTGTAATAGAATGGAAGTTGTTCGATCGCAACGGCGTAACTTCTTTACTGAAAGATCTGTGATTTACTGGAAGTATATGGTATAGAAAACAAAAAAAAATGAAACAAACAAATTGGGAGGCCTAAATACCTGATTGTTTCCCACACCCAGATATAGTGCCTTTTTACTTGCATTTCATTTATTCATTTTTTAAGGAAATTATATATACAATATTACTAATTTACATGTTCATTCAGTATCGTTTAAGAAAGTTGCCGACGGTAACCGTACTATACTGTCTACACAATCGGTCACAAAAATCTTCATACATCTGATAAAATCCAAATATTTCAAAGCAATCACTTTACAAAATTATGAATATGTACTGTACTGTATATATCAGCACTAGTCCATCGAAATTCAGTAATACATTAATATTAATCCTTTATAAATTTTTTGTTTCCATTTTATATTTCTTTCTGATTTCAATTAATGTCCATAAAATGTACAAAATGTTTGTTACTTGGCTTGAAATATTTGAAATTTATTAAGTCTGTGTAGCTTTTCGTGACTAACTGTTTATATATATGCGAAAGAATGTATATACATATATTATATATACATATATGTATCCCAATAAACTAAATGATGATTTTCTTTGTATAGCCTAGAATGGGACCATTTAAACTGGTCTTTGTTTCAGAAGGGAAGACGAATAATATTCATCTGCAGTTGAATATTAGTGCTACCAGTGATATATATATATATATAATTGCCGGAAAATGTACACCTTGAAAACATAATCACGTTAATCTGATTAAGAATTTATCTAATGTTCGATGTGTATATATATGCAGAATGTGTCTATCCAAATTTTTAGCCATTTTTTTATAATGCATATCAAAAAGAATAAATTTGTTGAATAATTCCTCGTGGGTGCATCTCTACAATATCAATAATCGTAAATTAAAAATATTATTGGAATGCGTCATTTTGACGCATCCCGTAAACTTAGTGTTAAAATGGAATTTTTTGTCAAATAATAATTAACTTTGAAATAAATGTTACGATTCTATTACGTGTTGGGTACTTAATTTTGTTTATTTGTTTTACTTGGGAGAAGTTACTTTGTCGACAGTTCCCGTCGGCAACTGATGGTCGTTTCCATTATCAAAACTATCTTTAAATGGTTTTGAGGGAATTATCGCGCAAATCATCATGATATTTCATAATGCCATTTGAACAATGGCGTTTCAGAATAGAGAATGAAACAGGAAGTTACGCCAAAAAGCGCAGATTGATAATAAAAATTGCAACGTAAGCTACATTGATGGAATATTTATATTGATATACATTGCAGATAGAGAAATAAAAATGCATATAACTTTTAACAGTTAATAATGGTAAAATTATCGAAAAATCGTTACAATAATATTATAGTCACGATTATCATTCCTTTCGTTTGGAAAACAATATTAGTGTTAACTCTAATTTTACTTGACAGCGCTAATCATGATTAGAATCGATTACAATTGTAAGTGACATGAAAATACGAGTAAAAAAGAATACGAAAATCAACGCGCACAGAGAAACGAATGTTTCATTATACTCGTGTGCAAACATTTCTAGGCAAATTTTTTATTTGCATTGAAAAAAAAGAAAGAGCAAAACATACGGAACATAATTTTCATAATTCATAATTTACTTTGAACGGAAATAGTGAAAGTATTACGTACTGAAATTTAATATAAAAATCTCAGGTTTTGACGATTGGATACACAGTTTTAGGAAAAAGAAAAACTAATAAAGGAACAAAGAAAAATCTTTGAAGACATGTTTTGTCTAGTCTTTAGCAGAAAGCATTAAAAAAATTTAAAATGTTGCTAATTATCTAATTCTTGCCCAGTTAAGGTTGTAATACATACTATTAAGAAGACTTTTTATATGTAAAATTATAGTTCTGAGAATATTGTATTCCAAATATTGTAACTAGTTTAAAAGTTGGATAATAAGTATTCTATATATGTGTAAAGTACATTCTTACGATGTTTCTTTCTTTTTCGTTGTATAATATCGGACTATTTTTTTCTTATACACCCCGCTAAATTGGAAGAGAAAAGCGAGAATCGTGTAATTTTATTTTACTCTAATACTAATAATTCATGTATGTGTACAAGAAAAGTGTAAATGGTTTATTCAAATGAATGTAAATTATTCGTTACTAATCATTGTTTTTCATTGTTTCTTATTGTTATAATCATATATATGGTGTCTTTTTAGTATATATATAGTTAGATAACACAAAGAGATATGGATGAAGTGAAAGAAATTTAATCACATTGAATACAATGATGAGAGATTTAATGATGAAAGGAATAAAGAAAGTTAGTTTTAGACAAAAAAACCATAGGAAAAATCATTCTTTTCATCTACACCCATATCTTCCCCCTTCCATGTGCAATTTACAATAATCACAGAGTTTACTGATTTATATATTTATTTCGTTGAATATGTTGTATATAAAAATACATTATACGAAAAGAAAGATTAATTAATCCTTGTCCTCGTACAGATGGCGCGAACCTGCACCGAATTCGAAAATTCAAATTTAAATTTTGGCGGGCTATGGATTATGGGAGTTTTAATGAGTTACATCACGTGACATCGCTGACAGCTGTCACTGGCTGTCACATTATACTTGCAGAGGTCACTGAGTTGTTTAGGTTATAGCGGTTGATTTAAATTAGTAAAGATGTAATTAATTATAATATTTATCAATAAAACTGTACAGCAGACATATTGCCTTAAATGTTATAATATTCAATGTTTTCAAGTTGTGTGTATTGCGAATGTGATTCATTGCCGGATTTGCAACAATGTTATATCATTGTTGCGGTTATGTCTGGTTATGGTTATGTGTTCGCCGTAAGTCTTGCTATCAGTTGATCTAAATATATACTGATATATATTTACTTACACATTTACCTGTCAACATGTGAAGTTAATTTATGTATGTTTTATTCACGCCCAGATCATGCACTAACGAACGTAATTATTATCTATCGCTTTGGTCAGGTTTGGTTAAACTATTTTCGACTTATGACTGATAAAACATGATCGTTGCGCTTTGCTAATCAGAAATCGGAACGCAGTAACGCGCCCTACATGCAAGCAATTGTGGTGCAGCGAATGATCACTGTGTTCGTCGGTGTACCGGGGAAAAAAAACAATCAACGTAGCGATGATAGAATCAACAGCATGGAACACGAAAAAGGACGAAACAGTATACAAAGCGGCAGGTTCGATACATTTGCGAAAGTATAGTCAGTTTTTTAAAGAGCTCGCGGAGAAAACATGGAACGCGGACTCCTCCTTAGAATATTTTATGGAAGGCCCGTTGCGGCTGGTATACAAGCCCGTCGAAGATGTCAGTCTTATATATTTAATAGAAATGGAGAATAAATTTCTGACCAAGTTGTTAGCTGCCGTCGCTGCCACATGCAGAGAGATCAGGCTCCTCGAGACAGAAGCAAAATCCTTCTACAAGAAATTGTTTACGCACGGAGAAAGAGATGCTGATAACAATCAGAAGAGTATCACGTGCCTGCTCTCCGACTTGCAAGATATGTTCGTTTTTGTGAACAGAGTATGGACCGTTGTGCATTTGACGACAGAGCAACTGTCCAGCTTGTCTGGTAACGCTAACGAGGTTTATTTACCTGTGCTGATAGAACACTTTATCGATCTATTTGTAATTGTTCTAACATTGGACGAAATCATCGAGTCTCAACCGTCGTTGTTAGAGCAATGGAAGAAATACAGAATGCATGTGCGCTCTATCATCCACGATCCATTGCAATTTGGTATAATGGAATCGAAGCTCCACGCATTCAATAAGTTGCTAAAGGACTTGCAGGACTGTTTATTGAAGAGGGTAATTTTCCCGAAAACAATCGAACGAGCTATGGATGTGAGTAAAGGTCCTATGATGAACGAACAGATCACTAGTTATTTAAAAAATTTAATGTCGGATATCGAGAACAAGTCTGGCAACAGCATTACATTGAGCAAGAACTGGACCAGAGTAAATATCGGTCTTGTTGTGGTGACCAAATTGTACGGCACCTGTGATAAGAAATTAATTAAACGAGTACTTGAGAATAATAAGAAATTTTATGCTGTTACTCTGATCGGGAATGTTATATGGATACCAAGTAAATTTTTAAGCGAGTTTTTGCCAAAGGAAACTGGCAATGCTGTTAGCCCACAGATCGGAGAGAAGCTATTGTCCTCCAGAACACAGAAATTGTCTCAGACTGTGAACAATTTGATTCATAAAGCTGTCACATGGTCTACAGAAGTACAGGCTGTTTCAATGAAGAATACGTTACAAGCGTCGGATATCTGGCAAAAGAAGTCTTTGTTGATAGATTTAATTGTTTTGTTATCCGAAATTAAGGAGACTGTATCGTTCGTAATGAACATGCATGCTGCGCTAATTAAGCCAATGAATCGTAATACTGTTCAATTGATTTGCCGACTAATAGAGGTACAAAAGTCTCTACAGAATATGTTTTATATACTGGGACCAGTCATAGTGCAATCACAGAATCAGGTATTACAGTATCTAAGTTACTACATTTTAGCAATGCTAGAGAATACACGGAAAAGTTTAATTCAGAAAGATAAAGGTTACAGCAAAGAAAGATTGGACACTCTGTCACTCATAACTTTGAGCATGAAACTATTGAATGGGCCGGCGAGTGCAGACAGAAGATTAATAGTAAGATGCGCTTTAGCGTGTGGTAGTCAGTTAACAGATACGTTCAAAGATGAAGACATGGTGAAACTAAGGATTTTATTAGACAATTACGATACCATAGCAGAATTGTACAATGTTATCAATGAAATTTGCGATTATTCTATATTGCTGCATCATCAGAATATAATTCCTGCTTACTTCTCTTTTGTAGCAGACAGTAATTTGAACATAAGCCATGTCATACATTTATTCGGAGCATTTAACAGTACCATTAATGAACAAGAAGGGTCGGATTTGAAAACAAAGAGGATTCTGCAGTTGAAAGAGATGTTAACTAAGAATATTCTAGAACCTGTTTGTCACGAGATTGAAACGAATCTGAGGCTTCACGTTCATGCACACCTAAAGTTGGATTCCACTAATCCATTCAACATTGGAGCAAAAGACGGCGGAAGAGTAGTACAATCCTTGCCACTACCTTTGGCAAACAGTATGATCTATGCCAAAAGGTTTATCGAACATTACCTCGATAACATGTTTTACAATCTCACTACAGTGGCCCTGCATGATTGGAGAACATACAGGATGATGCATGCTCTTGCTCACTATAAACTGAATCTTAATACTGTACAGAATCACCTGCCTACACAAACCTTGGAGCAAGGTTTGGATGCATTAGAGATTATGCGAAACATTCATGTGTTTGTTTCAAAGTATTTATATAATTTAAATACCCAAACGTTCATTGAACATACTAGCAACAATAAGCATTTGAACACCTTTGGAATTCGCCACATAGCCAATTCCATTAGGACTCATGGTACCGGTATCATGAGCACAACAGTCAACTTTGTGTATCAATTTCTTCGCGTGAAGCTGCACACGTTTTCACAATTTCTATTCGACGAACACATCAAGTCGAGACTAATGCGGGACATAAGGTTTATCAAGGCTCAAAGAGAAAACGGCGCGACACCTTACACGTACGAAAGAGCAGAAAAGTTCCAAAAGGGAATCAGAAAGTTAGGTATGACGTCTGACGGTTTGAGTTACCTGGATCAGTTCCGGCAATTGATAACTCAAATTGGAAACGCGCTGGGATACGTAAGACTAATCAGATCCGGCGGATTGCATGCGAGTTCGAATGCTATATCCTTCCTGCCGGACATTAATTCATCTGTGTCTTTCGAACTGATATGCAAAGACTTGAATTATAGTACTATAACGCAAGCTGCGGCTAGCTGCTTGGAAAACGATATCGCAAGTTTGGTGCAAAACTTTACGAAGGGTATACAATACTTCAAACTTCTTGTTGATGTGTTTGCGTCTGCGTTCAGGGATACAAAGTCGCACCACTTGCAACAATTTTACGCAATTGTTCCTCCGTTAACGTTAAGCTTTGTAGACAATTCGATATCGAACAAGGAGAAAATGTTTAAAAAGAATCAAACAGGTGCAGCATTCACCGACGACGGTTTCGCGATGGGAATCGCATATATAAATGCTCTCTTGAATCAGTCGGCGGAACTAGACAGTTTGCATTGGTTCAAAACAGTTGAAGAGCATTTAAGCACGGAGAAGCACGGAGCGGCGAATAAGAACGATCATGGAGACGAAAAGTTGCAACAAACCAGAGCATTAACGTTGAAACGTTTGAAGGAGAGAAGCGCTGAATTTCAGTTACTCTATTACAGTTTATCTGGGGCCAGAGTATTTTTTAAACAGTCCGATACTTTAATTACCGATTGAATTTAATTCCACATTGTACATTACTACTGTTTAGAAAACATAAAATTGTGCAATATACAATTGTATGCTTTAAAACATTTTGTACGCCAGAAATTTTATTTTATTTTTATAATCCTTTTGTAACTTGTATTAAGCATTACATGGTAATAAGTAAATAAAAAATACAAGTCAATGAACCAAGCAGATTTGATTTGCAAAGGATCCAAAGGATCATCGAAAACAATGCAGTTTTGCTTTTTGTATCAGTATATTTGAGCTCAATATCTTTAGTTTATGTTCATGTCAGTGGCATATACCAATGCCAGTATATTTGTAAATATTCTACCTATGCTCAATTATTATGTAAATGTTTCCTAGACCAACAATATTGCGATGTTTGATACTTATCGTTAAATAAGTAATGGCTAGGCTAGACGAACGAACTAGAATGTATTACACTTACAATTAGAGCTGCGATGCAACCAAGTATTTGAAATAATATCCGCTCGCGCATTTAAAATTATTATTGGTGCGCAAAATATTACGGAAAGGAATTTCTTTTCTCGCTTTGGCGAATTATTGTAAAACTTTCGTTCGTAACCCACTTATATCACAAATAAACAAATTTTACATAGCCAATAGACGGAACATAAAATCACAAATGTGATGCTGTTGTTTTTCTTTTAAATATTTGCACTATATTTTTTGACTACGTTCATTCAATATTGATGAACATTATTTGCTTTATATATTAACAACATTTGTTAATTGCTATAAACGGTAATGCCCTAAACAAAAATAAATTACTTAAAGTCTATATAAAAAAAAAACAGTCGTAAAACTTTAGAAATATTAAACATTAAAATCATTCTTTTTCAAAAAGTAATATCCCATTTATAAAAAGGAAGTAAAATTCATTGTTGTACTGGTAAATGATAATTCTTCAAAAAAGAGTTTCACAAATTCTTAGATTAACAGTATAATGGCAGTAATTATTGTACTGTTACTATATAGACTGTATACTTATCTGTACTAAGTTATTAAAATACGAAATATTCTGCGGGTTTGAATTTCTTGTATAGTGTTTATAGATATTACTTGTATAATTTGCATTTTGATCTTTCTGAGTTTGTGGTTGAAACCGTATCCTAGCAACGAAATAAATAAAAATGATAATAATACATTAATTACTGCATGTGATCTCACAACCAAAAACAAAATTCTAACTCATCTCTAATTTGTACAATTTTTAAAAGCAAATCGACGTCTATGTAAGTCTGCCTTGTAGTTTCTCGTGTTAAGTGCGTTAATATAGATATGCTTTGTTCCAAATTTTTGGACGACATATGACTATAGGTATGAGTTGCTGAAGTGATGTCTTTTCATTTAAATAAAGTAAGGAATATCGGTAAGTCTCCTAAGATTGAGATCTAGAGGACTCCTCAGGATTCAGTAAGTCATCACAAGAAGCTGTTGGTGTTAGTAATTGCCTACCTCCACGTCTTTTACTGCGTGTAAATACTTTGGTAAGTTGCGCGAACTTACGTCGAGACACTGCAAAAATAACATTAAAATTACGTAAATACTAGTAATTGTATTAGCAACTATGCTTCCATTAAAAAATAAATTACTTCACCTTTTCCCATATGTTTTAATCTTTCTTTGAACAGATCTTCATCATCGTGGCCACCTTGGCCATACTTTTCGAGATTCGTTCCTGGTATTTTCGAGTCTAAAGTAAAATTAAAAAAGTAGCATGAAACATTCTTTCTTTCGAATTTTTTTTACTCAAATTTTTATAATTATAGCAAAATATTGCATACCGCTTTCTAATGTTGACAGGAAATCTTCGTTCCAACGTAGTTCGGCCATGAATTCTTCGTTCTGAAGAAACATAAAGATTCTTTCATCCTCCAACATGGAATTCTCTTTTGATGACAAATCATGATTGTCTTCTGGAACTTGTGTGAGTCTAAGAAATGTTTCTGGTAGTGGTCCTAGTAAAGCAGGCTGCCATTTACGTATACTTTTTAAGGTCACTCTCGAATCAGCTTTCGGAGACTTAGAGGTGCTCGGTGATTTTTCGTTTTGTTCTAATTCACTTCTAATCTTTTCGTTTTCGTTGTCTGTGCTCATGCTGAGCAATTGGTCAATAGTGGTGTCCACGGCACCTTGATTAGATCTCAACACAGCCTGAAGATTGCATACGATTAATATCAATTAATTGAAAAAAAAATGTTTATAGAATTATTCGCTTTAGAGAATGTTTTGTTGAATGAATTTTACCTCTATCACATCGTCATCCATTTGTGGGAACATGTTTTTAAAATCAGCCATTGCCTGGTAAAATTCCAGGGTGGTCTGCTGTTGTTGTTGTTGCTGCTGCTGTTGCTGTTGTTGCTCCATGGCAGAGGCCATTACGTGAAATATCATAAATTCGCTAATTACCTGAATTAGACAGTCACATGTAACTAGGAAATCTTCGAGAAATTATCACGAGCATTCTAATGAAATGCTAATCGAACTTACCTTAATAAGGTAACAGAATTAAAATATATTAAAAACGAAAGTGTTCGAGCTTTCCATTACGTTGCCGTTGTTTGATTATTAAATCAATGCAACGTTACTTATAGAGAAAAATTACATTTTATTATGGTGTACCAATCAATCAATCGCGTTACGATGTATCGTAATTAATGAAATCCCTTGTGAATCGGTAAACTACGCGAAATATCTATATTCTATGCACATAACTGATGTAGTAACTAGTAACATGCGACATTAGCAGCACTTCACACATGCAAGGGAAGACTTGTCAGCTGTCAAATCTCGTTCAGTCTTTTCTCATTTGTGTTGTAGTCAGTTGTAAATAGTTGTAGAACATTGTAGAACGAAAACTCGGTGTGTATATCTTTATATTCTAATGAGACCATAAAGCATTATTACAAAGACGAAACTCTTGTCAGAATTAGTGATGGGCACTATCGACTAAATTCAACTATCGACTAGTTACTATTTACCCTGATAACCAGGTCTGCCGAGGGATAATCCTACCTAGAGCTAAGAATTGGCCCGTTCCGAGCTGCGCTATTGTTCGAGTTGCTCAAGGTGGGATTAACTCGATTTTTGCCTGGGATTCTCCGCGCGTATTAGTAGCTATTTTTGCCGTCTAATAGCGGAGGGCAATAGCAGAAGGCAAATTGAAGGCAAATTGAAGGCAAATTGAAGGCAGCCAGCCGGCCGAAGCTGAATTTGTTTAAGAGGGCAGTACCGTCGAGTCGTACTGATGTGATGATGTGATTGGCGAATATATAACAGATCTGGGCGACGCTGGCTCGAAAAACACATGTTGCTGCAAGTTGCAGCCATTTGCAGCCTGTTGCAGCCTGCAACTCCTTTGTCGGAGTGGATGACGTGGGGACTGGAACTGTCTTACTGAGTGTAATTGAGTGTTACTGAGCAAGAGAAGGTGAGAAGCAAAGAGGATTAGTCAGGATTAGTTGGGATTAGTCCTCTTCAGTCCTCTTCAGTCCTCTTTGGTGAGAAGCAGCAACAGCAACATGTATTTTTCGAGCCAGCGTCGCCCAGGTCTGTGCAGGTCTGTATAATAAGACAATCCTCTTTTCAACCATTTTCAACCAAGAAGAAATGCGGTGAGAGCAGCACTGTACTCGAGCGATTCACGGGAGGAGTTACGAAGAAAAGCTGATCTTCCAGAACCTGTTTATCAGATTTGTCCTGCAAATCATCTTCTGTGTTCGCGCAAGTCAAGGTTTGTAAAAATTTGACTAATAGTTGACTAATAAAGAAAAATAATCAAACTAAATGAAAAAATATAATATTTATTATTTCCTACTTCATTCATTTATTATCCCTTCTGATATTGAGTAGTCTGAATTTAAAATTATTAATATTTAAACATTAAAATAAGTGTATAGTAGTCATACAAAAAATATAAATTTTCTTTTCCGTCGAACGACACTTTTTTTCCATAAACACATTTCAATAAATTTCGAAATGTAATGAATTGAAATTGAACTGTAGAGAAAATGGTATGGCAATGCAATTTTTATAGTTTCCATCTCTTGCAATCTATGCGGACAATTTTTATTTCGCATAAAGATCCGCAGTCTAAGAAAAATAACATAAATATGAGAATAAGTAAAATTTGCATGTGCACAAAATGTGCATCTGTGCGTAGTGGGGAGCTGCCGCGCCTGCGCACGACCGTATGCGTTATTCCGAACGACACGCTGATCGTATCGATTGGTGTCGATCGATCTTCTTCCTCGTGCGCTCGATTACTTCGCTGCTGACATCTGCCACATCAGTGCGAACTACCCTCGCCGACGATGCGGCCCTGTAAAACGATATTAGCCAATCAGATCAGTAGACGCGACGGTACTGCCCTCTTAAACAAATTCAGCTTCGGCCGGCTGGCTGCCTTCAATTTGCCTTCTGCTATTGCCCTCCGCTATTAGACGGCAAAAATAGCTACTAATACGCGCGGAGAATCCCTGGCAAAAATCGAGAATTTGGTTATCAGGGTAGTCGCTACATACTATCGACTATTTAGTCGATAGTTTTTAGTGGTTTTCAGTCGACTGAATTGCTTTACTATTATAGTTATGTTCTCCATGTTCGATGAAGTTGATGAAACTCAGCTTTATTATTGAAATATTTAATGTTATTATATATTTTACATTTGTCGTAGTAGAGATTAGTAATAAAATTAAATTAAGGTAAAAATTCCAAAATTATAATTAACCTAACCTTAAATTATTATGGTCTATACTATTGAAATTCATCCAAATTTACTAAATGTTAACATTTAAAAACATTAATTGGTCTAGGTTTTTTGCTGAAAGTCGGTTCCTTCTTTCAGACATAATCTGTCCAGCCTTTGAAAATATTCTTTCTGATGGGACAGAAGTTGCTGGGAATACAGAGGTATTTACATATTTTTCTGCTATTTTGAAAAGCTGTGGCATTGTGTAATTGTGTTTATTCCAAAATGCGACTTCACAGCTCTTAATATTTGCGTACAGTAAATCTATATACATATTGACGAATTATGGTTGTTGCATATTCTATAGGTGTGGATTAGTTTGTCAACTGCGATACTTTTGTTAGAAGAAGATTCTAAAATTCATTGTTTTCTTCAGATGATTCTTGATTTTCTGCTGCAGCTCTATTTGTATTAGTTTCATGACTATTGCGTGTTATGCACAAGGAACTTATTTCATCTCTAACATATTCTGCGCTGTCTGTGCAATCCTATCGACTTCAAATACAGCTGTTTTGAATCTTGGACCTAATAGTGTGGCTATTAGAGTAGTATTATTTTGTTCAATGTAGTCATATCTTATCTCAATATTATTTAAAATGTTATTTTGTAAATGTAGTCCTGCTATGGTTTTTGGTATAATGATGTTTATGGCATTTTGAATTCCTCTTATTACAGGAATAATTTTGGATGCTGTGGGATATTTTTCTGCTGATAATTCAACTGTAACATACTCTAGTGGTTTCAACAACGGTATACCTCCCTGTGTTCAGCTATAAGTGATGTGGGACTTGTGGCTAATGAAACTGTGACAGCAGACAAAGGCACTTTTATTTCAAACAGTCTTTCCAACGTCATGAAAGAAATGTTTAATTTTAAGTTAATGTATAATTTTCTCTATAGCGATGCTATGTTGCTGCAATTGTTTTTTTATTTTTATTTGATTTAATTTTATGTATGCATATTGGGTTTTACCTGTATAATAAATAAATAAATAAATAAATAATCCTTTTGGTGTTATCGATATTACATAATATTATAGGATAGGATAAATATAATAATAATATATCAATTTTGTACTAAATGTAATAAATATTTTATTAACATAAATGAAATGCATAAATCATTCATATTTTCGGAGAATATTTGTAATAATTAATATTTAGTAGTAGAACAATTGAATTCCGTCCCTCGTGTCAATCTGACAGTTTTCTCGAAATATCGAATTGTTTGTAAGAAACACATAACCGAAAAACTTAAGATGTAAATTTTAACTCATCAATTTGACTAAAAAAACATCGAAAAATAATTAATCACCTACTTGTTATTTTATCGTTTTTTTTACTACTGTGTCAATTTGACACCGAGGGACGGATTCAGTTCATGAAATGAGGATTATGAATTAATTAATTTGATAGCGCTAATGAAATAGATAGTAGGATAGTAAAGAGATAGTAAATGTCATGATTGAATCTGATCGATTCAGTTGATATATAGCTCTACCCGCTCCATAAATCAGTCGATAATTCAGTCAGAGAGGTAACCTCTGATTTAGTAAAGCATTCGACTGAAAATAGTAACCCCTACCACTGCGAAATTCAGTCGTTCAGTAAAACAGTCGACTGAAAATAGTAACCCCACCACTGCGAAATTCAGTCGTTTCACTAAAACTAGTCGACTGAAAATAGTAACCCCTGTGGCGACTGTAGCGACACTCACTAATGTGAAGTTAGCGTTGTGAAGTTGGCGTTAAATTCAAATGTTTAAATTAGTTATTTTCTTGTCATTGACAAAATACAATTTGTTTAATCAATAGTTTGCCATCAATGAAGTTAGATCTAAAAATATTGTGATCAAAGAATTTAATTCTATTAAAGTTTTGTTAATAAACATCATCTTAATTTATTTATTGGAATCTCTAATATAATTCACTAGAGATTTACCAAATTGGTGACCCCGATTATTTAAGAAAATGCCGTTAGAACATTCACCTACTCGTCAAGCTTTTTCTGGACAAAGAACAATGCAACAACCTACTGAAGTAACTTTCGAAGAAACGGTGAGATCGGAAGATAATCTTAGCTCAAATCAAAACGCCAGTCTTATTGATGGTGCGAGTATTGAAGTTGCTCAAAAAGTGCGTTTACCGCCGTTTTGGAAGGAAAATCCTGTTCTATGGTTTACGCAAGTAGAGGCGGCATTTTTAATAAATAGAATAGTAAAAGATGAGTCAAAATTTAGATACGTTACAGTATATTTAGATAATAAAGTTCTTCCTTTGGTTGAGGATATTTTAATTTGTCCTCCTGAAAATAATAAATATTTAAAGTTAAAAGAACGAATATGTAACGCTTTTGGAGAAAGTAAAGAGGCTAAAATTAGAAAATTACTTGGATCACATGTGCTTGGGGATGAAAAACCATCAGTTTTTCTACACAGACTGAATAATTTAGCACCTGGACAAATTAATAATGAGGTCCTTAGATCTATTTTCCTAGAACAACTTCCGGAAAATATTAGATCCATTCTTGCAATTAGCGAAGTTAAAGATCTTTCCAAATTAGCTATTCAAGCTGATCAGATTTTAGATATGTCTCGGCCAACATCTTCTTCAGTATTTTCCATCGAATCTTCGCAAGGAGGATTAATTAAGAAAATGTCTGAGGAAATTACTGAGTTAAGGAAACAAATGGAAAGATTAACTCATCAGAATCAAAGGAGAGAACGCAGTTTTTCAAGAGGACGATCAAACTTCAAAAGATGGTCAACTAGTCAAAGTAAAAAGAAAAATGAAGAAGGTAAGAAGTACTGCTTTTATCATGATAAATTTGGTGATAAAGCACACAAATGTGTACAACCATGTTCATTTGGTGACAAAACCTTGTTGGAAAACTAAGTCAACCGTTACGTGCTCAGGCGGTCGTTGACGGTTTTAAGAGGAATAAACGCCTGATAATCTCTGATAAGAAAGATGGCATATTCTATTTAGTTGATACTGGAGCTGATGTTTCGGTTATTCCAAGAAATATGGTCAGAGGTGTTAAATCTGTTGTCGATTTCAAATTATATGCAGCTAATAATACTGTAATTAATACATACGGTTGTAGTACAAGGATACTAGACTTAGGTCTTCGACGTCCATTTAGATGGCAGTTTATCATTGCTGATGTCAAGCATCCAATTATTGGTGCAGATTTCTTGGAATTTCATGGTCTTCTTCCAGATTTAAGGAACAAGAGATTAATTGATGAACAGACGTTATTAAGCACTAAGGCTAAATTAACAAGTAAAAAACAAATCTCTGTTGCAACAGTAAGTAATTCCTGCAAATTTAAAGAATTACTTCGCAAATATATAGAAATAACAAAACCATCAGCTCTTACTAGAGTAGTTCATGATGTAACTCATCAAATTGTTACCTCTGGATTTCCTGTTTCTGAGAAACCACGCAGATTGACTCCTGAGAAGTTTGCAGCAGCAAAACAAGAATTTGAATTTATGCTGGAACAAGGAATCTGTCGACCATCTTCTTCTCAATGGGCAAGTCCGTTACACATGGTTCGCAAACCGAATGGAGATTGGAGACCTTGCGGAGATTTTCGCAGGTTAAACAATATTACAGTTAGGGACAACTATCCTCTACCTCATATTCAAGATTTTACTCATCATCTAGCTGGATGTAAGGTATTTACCAAAATTGATTTAGTTAAAGCCTACTTTCAAATTCCTGTTGCTGAAGAAGATCTTCACAAAACTGCGGTTACAACTCCATTTGGACTATTCGAATTCACTCGGATGCCATTTGGGTTAAGGAATGCTGCACAAACATTCCAAAGATTTGTTGACACTGTTTTACGAGGATTAAGTTTCTGTCAAGCCTATCTTGATGATCTTCTGATTGCTTCGAAGGATGAAGAGCAACATCGTATTCATTTGGAGCAGGTCTTTCTTCGTCTTAAGAAATATGGGTTATCCATTAACGTTTCTAAAAGTAAATTTGCACAAGATGAAGTGGAATATCTTGGTTATACGGTCAATCGTTTTGGAATACGTCCTTTGGATAGAAGAGTTAGAGCTATTATTGATTTCAAGAAACCAAATAATATCAGTGAACTGAGACGGTACCTTGGAATCATAAATTTTTATCATAGATTCATTTCGAATGCAGCATCAATTTTAGCACCATTAAACAAATACTTATCAGGTGCTAAAAGAAAAGATAAACGACAAATTAATTGGACCGCTGATGCAGAAAAATCTTTTGAAGAAAGTAAAAGATGTTTAGCGGAAAATACACTTTTAGTTCATCCTTTAGAAAATTCAAAACTTTTTCTTAGAACAGATGCTTCGAATGTAGCAATCGGAGCTGTTTTGGAACAATTTCAAGATGAGTCGTATAAACCACTTGGATTCTTTTCCAAAAAGCTATCAGAATCTCAACAAAAATATAGTACATACGACAGAGAGTTAATAGCAATTTATGCTGCACTAAAATTTTTTCGTCATATGGTTGATGGTCGGGATGTAACCATTTTCACTGATCATAAACCGTTGCAATATGCCTTTCTACAATCTTCTGAAAAAGCTTCTGAAAGACAGAGAAGACAGCTTGATTTCATTAGTCAAATTACCACTAAAATTATCCATGTTGCAGGACATAATAATCAAGTTGCTGATGCTTTTTCAAGAATAGGCGCTGTTAACTTACCTGTAATAGTTTCTACAGATGAACTTTTTGAAGAACAACAGAAAGATGAAGAACTTAAATCACTATTAGAGTCTGAAACAGTTCTTTCCTTAAAACCACTCAGGTTAGATAACGGTGAAAAGACAATTTATTGTGACGTGAGTAGAGATATTAGAATATATGTTCCAACAAGTCTTCGAAGACGAATTTTTGACGTCTCTCATAATTTATCTCATCCAAGCGGTAGAACAACTAAAAGGATTATTTCTCAAAGTTTTGTATGGCCAAATATGCGTAAAGACATTATTAGTTGGACTAGAACATGTTTATCTTGTCAGAGAGCGAAAATTCATAGACATGTTATTCGAAACTCTGAACACATTCCAGTTCCTAAAATTAGATTTTCACATGTACATATTGATATTGTTGGTCCTTTACCAGTTTCAAAAGGATTTCGCTTTTGTCTTACTATGATTGATAGAAGTACAAGATGGCCTGAAGCTACACCCATTCCAGATACTTCTGCAGATACGGTGGTTAATGCATTCTTTGCTACGTGGGTCGCAAGATTTGGAGCACCAGCTGTTATTACTACTGATAGAGGAGCTCAATTTGAGTCACTACTTTTTCAAGCATTAATAAAACTTATTGGTAGTCAAAGGATTAGGACAACGGCTTATCACCCTCAATCTAATGGAATAATTGAACGTTGGCATCGTTCTCTCAAATCGGCAATTAAGTGTCATAATTCCTCTAATTGGGTAGATGTTCTTCCTATGGTTCTTCTAGGTCTCCGAATCAGTTATAAAGATGATATCAAGGCCTCTGCTGCAGAGATGGTTTTCGGTACAACATTACGGATTCCAGGAGAATTTTTTGCAGCTGAAGATCCTATTGGGTGTCCTCAAATTTTTCTTGAAAAGTTGCGGGAACATATTCGAGCAATTCGTCCAACACCTACATCTCATCACGCTTCACGAAAACCTTTTGTATACAAGGAATTAGAAGATTGTACATATGTTTTTGTTAGAGTAGACAAACTTAAAACATCTCTTGAACTTCCATATGAAGGTCCTTATCAGATTATAGAAAGATTAACAGATTTTCTGTATAAAATTAATTATAAAGGTGTTCCTACCACCATTAACATAGATAGATTAAAACCAGCTTTTTTAGAAAATGTTCTAGAAGTTCAAGAATGTTCTAAATTCGATGATAATATCATTTTAGATTCCTTTAAGATTAATGAAAATGTATTTAAACCTAAACGTAGAGTCAGATTCATAACCTAAAAGTTATAAGTTTATTTACTCAACTATTAGGGGGGAGTAAATGTGGCGACTGTAGCGACACTCACCAATGTGAAGTTAGCGTTGTGAAGTTGGCGTTAAATTCAAATGTTTAAATTAGTTATTTTCTTGTCATTAACAAAATACAATTTGTTTAATCAATAGTTTGCCATCAATGAAGTTAGATCTAAAAATATTGTGATCAAAGAATTTAATTCTATTAAAGTTTTGTTAATAAACATCATCTTAATTTATTTATTGGAATCTCTAATATAATTCACTAGAGATTTACCAAAGACTTACTTTTTATTTGAAATATTTTTTTCTCTGGAATTTAGTTTCCGAGATATTCCAGGTGGCACAAAACTTCTTTTGTTGTAACAAATAATTTATTCATTATAAAGTTACTTTGTAACAATAATGTATATTCAATAATAAAATAATAACAGGAAATGCGTTTCGGAGCTTCATTGTTTCGTACCGAAAGCATCAGATAACTCCGGCGTCATTTTCTACACGGTTCTAGCGTTATCGAGTCTTTATTGAATTTGTACTTTTTCATCAAATATTCCGCCGTAGCATAGCCGCGCGACACGATCTCATTTGCATCATCCTTGACGCGTTCATCCCGATCAGAAGTTCTACTCCTCCTTCTGTCCTGTGTCACAGCGGGTGGTTTATTTTCGGTCTCGATTTTCCTTCTTTTTGAGCTGAATTCCGCAGGACACGTGTCTTTGTCTGCGTAGCGTTTCTTCCGTTTCTTCGGTCCGACAAGAATCACTTTGCAGGAATCGTCCCCCGTAACTGGCTCGTCTTTCTCAACCGTCCGTGTCCTGGCGTTGCTGTTTGCGCCTTTGATTCTCGACCCAGTACGCGACACATTTCTTCTCCTGCTGGAAACCCGAGTGCCGTCTATTCTTTTCGATGTATTCACCGCGTTGTTCTTCAAACCGCACGGCTCCAGCGATATCTCATTGTTCAGATTGTATTTGGCCAGCAAAGAGCGCGTTATCGCCAGTTTGTCCGCACCTGTCGCATTTGAATTATCTTTCACACGTTTCACAATGCTCGTCGAGCACGGCTGTTTATTGCCCCCCTTCGTCGACGATCGCGTACACGCTAAACTACTTTCTTGCTTATCTCTATATTGTACAATCGCACCGCTGTTATTTCCGTCCACAGGAATTTCTCGACGCGCAGCGCTGCATTTTTTCGCTCCCTCTACCGCGCGTTCCGGAGATTTTTCCTTAACGCTTCGAGACTGTTCCTCCTTCGTATATTCGCTAATATCACAACTAAAAAATAATCATGTTTCCAGTTAAATATACTTTTTTCTAAACTTTTCAAGCGATCGGTATACTTACATGTCGTATTTAATTTTCTCTACATTCTCAGAGTAAGCAATAAATTTAAGGGCTCTCGTTCTTACAATATCTCTATTTTCACAGACGTCGCAGTTCACTTTGCAAGGATCTGTCACATGCCCGAAATATTCACTAATCACTGCGTGACGGCATCTGAACGTAATTTTATAGATAATTTGCTGATATACAATATACAATCTCTGTACTCCATTTCTTACGTTCTATAGTTCTTACTTTATCGATAGACAATACGTCACAAGTTTCTGGTATTCGCTCAATCGTTTCTTCATATGTTCCAAACCATCCATTTGTCTATGGTTCTCGATGAGCAACTTAATAGAAGAATATTCCTCCGGACTAAAATATATTCTACAGTACGTACGACGGTTGTTCGTAAGGGACTGTACAGATTCCCGGTAGTATTTGGGAATATTTTCAGGTATAGTCCAATACACTTTGCATCTGATAAATATAAGAACCTTTGTAAGAGAACAGTAATCGTAAGAGTCTTCTACATCGTCAAACAACTCATACCTGATCGGTCTCCTATGAATGAATCCATAATCGTACGTCGTAGCAATGACGCTGGCTTCTCCAGATATCCATCGTCTTTCTATGTCACGCCTACTTGCATTATTCAGTTCTGCAATCATTCAGAAATATGTAGTATGTATCACAAGAGTTTAACACTAAACCTACCGAACGCTAAAAGCGATTCAAATGTGTGTTTTTGCTTACAAAAATGACAAGACTCTATTTATTCAGATTCTGTGCAATTTTTATAACAATGTGTGGTCGGATAAAGAAATTTATCGAATCAATTTCGATGTAAGCAACTTCATAATTTCAATAATTGTGAAATGAAAAATATAAAACCGGTCATTTGACTGGCAGTAGTAGGTTTAGTATTAATCCTTTCCAGTCCTACATCGAGACAGACTCAATGTTAACTTTTCCAGGAATAGTTATTTATTTTAACAATATACATTAGATTTATTAATAATGCCATGATTTGCTGTTCTGCATAGGCTAGCAAAGCTATATATACAAATATAATTGAGTTATAAAATGTTTTAGCAAGTTCTGACATAAAAGAGAGAAAACACGTTGGACTATAAAGGGTTAAAGAATCTAACGAATTTACAGAATGGCTCACTTACTGTGGTGACAGGCAAGCGTAGGTATGCCTCCGCCAACTAGCCTGCTTCTCAACAACTCTGTGGCATCTGCCTCTTTACAATAAACAATGGCAAAACCATTGTGCTTCTGAGTACAGATAATTCCTATAAATACTGTCCAGAGCACGAAAGAAAACTAGTAGGAGGAGAATGGGGCAAGAGGAACGCAAAGACAATCTGAATGGTCAGGCTTCTTTCCCTGTTCCCTTCCTACTAATTTTCTCTCATGCTCCGCACTATACAAAAGACTACTGTGCAAAAGAAAGAAGCACCTGGCCACATTTAATAGAAAAGGGTAAAAAATCAAATAAGAACACAATAAGTTTTGAAAGAGGATTCCGCTGTTTAATTGAATAGTTCTGAGAATATATATGTGTTATTGTGGATTATCTAATACTTTAAATGCAATAAATCAATCATTGTACAATACAATTTCTACATAAAGATCTTGTTTGTCATTATATCTTATAATTGTACTGGGTGCTTCTTTCTTTTGCACAACAGTGTATATAGTTTGGAATCCTATAAAAGGACAGATTGATTTACCTTGCCAACAGATAGATTTAACAAACCAAGCGATTCTATAATAAAATAGTTAAGATGCTGAAACGGATTGGGAAGAATATCTAAAAACCATACATCATAGTATATGTTCATTTGTTGTGCCGGTAATTTAAATATTTTTGGAGAGCATAACATCAACGATCGAGAAATATCTTCGATTACCTGCGAAAGAATTTTCATCAGAAAATATATGAAATTTCAAAATACTTTAAGCGCTATTTGTTTCTGCTAGTAAGTCGACGATAATTCGAATTACCTCGTGGGTAACGGTAGTAGTTACCGCAACTCTAGGAACACGCCCATTGATTTTATTGAACACATTAACATTTTTATAACAGGGTATATATTCGTATCCCCGTTCACTTAAACAATGCGCCTCGTTAAATACAATGTAAGACAGTAGCTTTCGCTGTATTAACGAGAATACAAGCTCCTGTGGATTCAGAGTTGGTTTGATTAATTATCGACAAACAAATTATAAGAAGAATAAATTGATTAGCGGCGGTGTATACCTGAAAATACGTGATCCTAGCCATTTCAGGTGTGGCGTACAATAGTTGTATGGTCAAGTGATTCGATGTTAAATCTTTCAAGATCACTTTTCGTTCAGATAATCGTGTGGACACAAGTAATAAACGCGCATTGATCTGTTTACTTCTTAAAAAATCTATGCGTTTCTGGAAGCAATAAGAATATGTAAGAAAAATTGGATTGGCTAGGTACTGGAATTTTTACCTTCATAAAACATAATTTTGGTGAGAAAACAATAGCTGTTTTACCGTTTTGTAAAACAGCCGGTAGTTCGTAACAAAGCGATCTACCGAAGCCGGGAGGCAGAGATATGCATACAGCTTTAGAATCTGTAAATTTATAATGACTTTAAAACGACGTAAAATTAATACCTTTTTTGAATTCATATAAAACCCGATAACGTACGCACTCTACGAAAGTTCAAAAATTAATGTAAAGAGACACGATCGAAAACAGTTTATAAACAATACCACAGATCGACTAACCTTTGTTGATAGCAATAGTAGCTTCTTTTTGCACTTCATTTTTAAAATTTTCGTAATTGAACACGGTCTGTAAAGCACTAGCCACACGCGACTCGTCATTATTCATTATTAAATTTTCTTCATTTTCTGTTACATCTTACCAGTACCAGTGCTGCGTTATGGTGCAATATTTCACCCGCATGCCTCGGTAAAATAAGATTCTCGATAAAATGGGGTACCTTGAGCACTCCGCACAATTTTTCCGAAAAATGAATGTATAATATTGTGTATTTGTGTATATTTTGTAACTCATAGTTGCTCATGGTTGCTCATAGGACATGTTCTGGATTCTGGAGTTATTATGTCCGGAACAGATTGTTTCGGTACATTCCCGCCATAACTGCTTCAATTATAATTTTACTGTTTTAGCCGCGCATGCGCGTGAAATGTTGTGTACCATATCGCAGCATTGTTGGTATTTGAAACAAACATCCCACGACCGCGTCGATATTATTCTTTATAATATTTAGCAAATTGGACTTTGATGCACGGTTCGATAATGCCCATCACTAGATAGTGCCCATCACTAATACATGTTTCTTCTCTATAATGAAGATCTAGCAAGATCTAATTGCTGTACATTCTTTGATATTTAACTTGTTCCCATTTAATTTTGAATTTATTATAATTAATTCATTATCAACATATATAAGTAGACAAAGAATTCCTGTTTAATGAATTAAATTGTACATACAGGGTGGGCTACAAATACATAGTAATATCACAGATTTTCTTAAAATTGCATCTAATAATGTTATTTAAACTAAAAAATTTATTACAGCACATTTACATGTTCTATGATAAATTTTAAGTACATAGTATTTACATTTCATATTTTCATTTGTTTGAATAACATATCAACTTTGGTCCACCCGGTATATATATCATATATACTTGTATGTATTTACTGGTACATGACTGTACATCAGTGATGCCATATGAGGGGAGTCACGGTGAAATGATGTACCCCTTCTTTGATGACGGGGAATGAGTGGGACGAATGGGAGACACGTTCAGACACGTTGCACGTGCGCGATGGGGACCGTGGAGTGTGCGCCTGCGCACGGTGCTGGAATGGAATAGTGGAAGGGGTATGTAGGAGACAGTAGGAGAGTACGGGAGCTTGAAACGGAGCTCAATATGGCAACACTGCTGTACATAACTCATGACATGACATGAGTGCACGTGGCTTTGGTCAAAAAGGACTTGTATGTATGAATATTTTAATAAAATGGATGAGAATGACAATTTATTTAATAAAGACTGTCCAAGAAACAAAAACAAGAAGTTATTTTATGCAACCGCTGTAATGACCAAATTTCTCTGTTGTACGCCACTGAACAAAATTGACATATTTGTATGTAAATTCCCATTTATTGTTTCAAATAAATTTGGTTTATTATTCATTTATGAATCAATTTTAGGATACTCAACAAAATATTGCTCCTTTTCCTATTAGTAGAATACAGAAGGAAATATTGAGCAAGACAATAAATAATGATTTAATAAAAAGATATCCTATAAAACGTTCGTATCAACGTGCATTTCTAAAATTACTTATGAACAAGGTATAAAAACATAAATTATGTGAAAACTGTTCACACATGCAATTTTTATTGTTACTGTTTTTCAATTAGATTGAACAAGAGGGTGGTATAGTTCACGATAACTTATATACTGCGTATTGCGATTTAATATCTACTTCGCCAAGTGAATTAATTCATTATCGACACTTTTTAATAAAATCTGATGATGTATCTGATCATATAACTGTACAAGAGAGTACAAATATTATATCAGAAGGTACAACAGGATTATGTTGTTGGCAGGTATCTATTTTCTATAAAGCAAAATACTTTCTTGTTTTAAAATTGCAGTATTCATTGTAATAATATTTACTATTCGTAGGGAGCACTCGAACTTAGTAAATGGTGTGTGAAAAACAAATCTGAATTTCACGACAAAGTTATTTTAGAACTTGGTTGTGGAGTTGGATTAACGGGGCTACATATTATTAAAAAATGTTCTCCGAATCGATATATTTTCACAGATTGCCACAAATCAGTTTTAGAAATGGTCTGTGAAAATGTGAAGCTTAATTTGTTAAACGACCGAGAGGCTGCAGAAGTTAAATGGCCTTCGGAAAAGGATAGATTAAGATTCCGAACAGAATACAATAATACAAATGTAGAAGTAATGAAATTAAATTGGGAAGATATAAAAGAATATTTGGATGAACACAGGATTGTACCAGATGTAATAATTGGAGCTGACATTTTATATGAACCGTATTCTTTTAATGCTTTAGTGTTGGCATTAAAGGCTTTTCTATCCTTTAACAATAGATATGCCATTATTGCAGGAACAATTCGTAATGCGGACACATTTTCACAGTTTTTGCATACCCTAGGTACTTCATTTTCATTCAATGAGAACTAGAGATATTATGATAATACATCGCAACATTAACGTTTCTGTCTTTTCTCTTTAGAAATTCATGGTCTCTTTTACGAAGAATGCAATACACCGAAACAAACGATACTTATACAAGCAACGGACGCACCTGTTAAAATACTAAGAATTTGTCAGAAGCGATAACAACAATTACAATGTAATATATTACCATAATACAATAAATAATAATAGTTACTTAATAAGGATACAAGAAGTAATTATTTTTACCATTCTGCGGATCATTTCATTGAACATATATGCTTTATACTAACATTCTATCAGTAGTGTCGTGCTTATCCCATTTAATTATCTTGTTTTGCAGTAACTTGCATTGAGCACATATTCTTTTTTTTCAATAATATATTATAATACATTCGGTATACACTGTAGAAACGAACAATTTCGAGTGTTTAAATAAAGAAGTGGAAATAATTCGTGCAAAAGATTTACGTTGTATTCTCGCGTTTCTTATTGATTCGTAAAAGTTTCGTTATTTGGAATTAAATATCAATCGCTTTGGTCTAGCCTGGAAGGTTTCAGCTGTAACCTTTGTATAACATATTCTGGCATACAGAAGGTTGGATTGATCCTTTTCAGAGGATAATCAGCGTTTAGAAGAGAGAGCGCAGTTAATCCGAACAAGGTGTGAAAAGGATCGGCTACGTCTCCAGGACGATCACTAAAACCTCCTGATTCTGTGTCTTGGCATGCTAGTATAAACTTCACCTGTAAACCAACATTAAATAATTAATAACAAATCTGCTTGTAGGTTGCAATGGTTTCCATGTTGGTGCTCGTACCAATTGTTCCTTATTGACCCAATGAAGTCGTCCAAGAATTGTGAGCGAAGATAGAACCCACCAAGAATAACAAACATCAGGTAATTTTTCTGGTCTACCATTTAAGCCTCCGGAAGGAAGCTGTCTTTCACATAGCCACCAACTTAATTGATCTGCATCTACTAAATTAAGGCAACCTGCAAAAGTTGCATTGATAGTATAGTAGGCATAGAATTTGTTTTAAAAATAAATAAATCTTTGGAACAGGCTATGAGACGAATTACCAGTTATTGACAGTAGACCCACACTACAGTAAATCATGCCAGCATGACTTTCACCTCCAGGCTTCGACCCAAAGCCCCCATCAAAGTTCATAGACTTCATCACGTATTCAACAGCCTTATCAACATCGATAGCATCCAATTGGTTCTGGAATAATATTCTTACAGTTCATCTCATTTTCGTTTATACAATCAGATTAAACACTGCTACTCGCTTTCCAACACTGTGCATGATTGATACCAGACCAGCATCAATGTCATCACATTTAAAGTACGTATAATAATTTAAACGCGTTGCTGCTGTTGGTTTGGTGTAATACTAACCAGAAGCGCCAAAGTTGCTACAGCACAGAAAGAAAATCTGATATCGACATCCCCCCAGATATCACCTGTGAAACTTCCATCTGGCTGTTGCCTTTCTTTTACATATTTCACAACTTTCTCCACGTCGATAACATCAAGGGCATCATAGATGCAAAGTATTTGTACTGCGCTCAAAGTGTGGAGAATGTGTGGATCATGTTGCAGAGTTGCTGCTATGCCTCCACTTTCTGCCTGACATTGTGCTATGAATTCAAAAACCTCGTTCCGATTGATTTGCTCCAGTTTACCCATAAGATCCAAGGCTGTTAGGCCCCAGTACATGCCGGACATTCGAATGTGTTCCGTTGTGCAATACATCTGGAACGATTACATATTTTTGTATAACTACAGTAAAATTGTTTACATGTAATACCATGTAATTAGTAAAACCAGAATAGCAATTCTACTATCATTTTGAAACATTTAAACTATGTAACTTGTAATTTCTTTGTGTTTTACATTGCTTACAATTAGTAGAATAATCATAAGAACTACTTACATATTCATCTTTATCTGTGCCATACGAAAGTAAAAAATTTGCGTGTTTTTCCAATAGCAAATCAGGAACTGGCGATGGAAGTTCAATGTCATGTTTTAACATTGGCTAGAAAACAAATTACACGCATGATTGAATTTCAGTAATACTGTAAACAGTTGCGATGGAATATATCATTATATTAAAATCGCAAGTGTTAACCATACTGTTAAACTACATATTTAAATAAAATTCATATTTCGGAAGAAGTCAGTACATCATGTTGGTTATTCGAATTATAAATAGTATAATGACAGTATATTTTTAAAAAACGAGCTCTGCAAACTAGGAAACTTTTATTTTTGTGCTACACTAAAAAGACGGATTTATAACCCCTACGTTAAATGATAACCTAAACATATATACTAAATACATAAATACACAGTTGTTTTTTAAATCGTTATTTTACTTACCATATTATAAAGATTTTAAAAAATGCCAGGTCACTATGTTTTACCAACCCAGATACATTAAAAAAATGTGCAAAATCGTTTATACTCCTCGAGTTTTCTAAATAAATTTTCAAGCAACATATAAATGATCAATGCTTATCTAACCTTAAAACTTTAATCATGTCCTAGGTTAACACCCCTTGTGACAGGTGGCAGAAGGCGCAAGCGTTTAAGAATGAGATGCGTACTTTTTAATAGTTTCGAAATAATACACAATAATCGGTAAAATGACAGGAACTATAAACACTTTATTGTCTCCGTTTTTATTTTCAGCCGAGTTTTCAATAAAACCATTTTACCAGGAAATAAAAATTTTACCGCTCAATCGTGATTTTGATATGAGATTAAAATCGAAATGAATCTATAAACGCAATAATAATAAAACTAATTGATTGGTGTAGAAAAACGTCATTTATTTAACATTTCGTGTTCTTCGTTTCTTTTCCACATTCATTATACCTAGAAACTTGAATATTTGCTGGAAAAAAATAAAAAGAATACATATTTCAATAATTGGATTATTAAAACGTTTCACACTAAAATAATGCTGATCATAAGCTTTTTATTAATTAATAACCGATTTATTCTAATAGAATTTGATACACTTAAATCGTTTAATATAAAAGCTGTACCTAAATTAATATTTAGCTGGATATAGACTTGTTATCGTCCTGGTTGTCGTTTTCATCTTCTTCATCAGAGTTTGTGCTTCTTATATCTTCATCATTTTGTTCATCTTGTTCGTCCTGGTCATCCTGGTTCGACATTTCTTCCCAATTTTCATCGGATTCGCTTTCTAAATCCTCATCCTCGATTCCACCGTCTTCTTCCGAGGAATCTATTCGCATTTAATGACATATCTTAGGAATTATGACTATTACATTTCGAAACTTCATTTTAAGGAAGAATTTTTCTTGCAAACCTGAATCTTGGTAAACAAAACAGTTTTCTGAAACTTCTTTATGTTGTTCTTCGACTGTTTGTGAAATTTGGCCAGTGATAAGGGAAACACGACCCTTTAGCTTTGAAATTTCTGACAGGAGAGCTAGTTTGGCATCGATTAAGCTCAAAATTGGACCAAACGATTGCATGAGGTCTGCTTGCGATAATAAATGGCCTGCATGTGCTACCAGTAATGCCTCCAACCACCTCACAGCCATTTTACTTCTACAATAGACCGATAAAAGTGTTTACAAAATTACTTAATTTGCAATACATATAATATCGTACAGTGTAGAGAATGGTTAAATTAGACAATAAGAATTAGTTTAATGGTAATAAAAAGAACTAATTAACGTTTGAGAATCTTACGCGAATGTTTTACCCTGGATCAAGATGGTCAGTTCTTTAATTAGTGGTCCAATTGCCTGTACTGGTAGTTTGGCTATAGTGTTCTTAATGATAGATTCGTTTCTTGTTACGAACACGTTGTTCAAAATTGTCTTATCTTTACTATTCAAGCCTTGAAGCAAAAGTTGTGCCCTATTACTGCCTGAACTAGTACTCTTGCCTACAGGACTGGTTTCAGCGTTCAGACTTAGGTTTTCCAATCTGTCTTTCAACAACAACTGTGATCCAGAGTTGCTTCTATTTCTTTTCGGAGCACTCTCTATTAATCCTATGTATGAAAAATCAAATTATTACACCAGAAGAAGAAAGCAATTTGAATTGCTGCCAAAAGACATAGATATTTACCTGGTGCAAGATATTCTACGTTATCCTCAATTATAGTAGCCTTGACTTTGGAAATCTCTTCTTTTTTCTCTCTAGTTTTTCTGTTCTCAGAGCGCACCAAACATTGTACTTTCTCAGAGAAATCTGGCACCACCCTTTCGAACATGGGATTAAGATATGCACCATACGCTAAGAGCAGTTTCTGGTCCTCTGTTAATTTCGCATCTAAGATAGGAATTTGTTGGATACTGTCCTTTTGACTTATGTCGGAAGCCACTGCAATGCTCAAGCTAGGCTTCAGAGGCTTGGCACGACCGTTTTGCTGGCATTGGAAGAAGTGTGCTTGACCTGACCTAGTTACTACTAGCACAACCACCTGAGACTCCTTGGACACGTTTACCGAGACACTTACTGCATCGTCTTGCAGAGCTAAGCTCGCCACAGCTGCTCTATCAGTTTTGTTCTGCAAGTATCATTTTATTTATCGCATTTATCGAAATCGTTTCAGCAAATCGGTAGATAAAAAACGTATATTTTACCTCTTCCAAAGCCCAAACGCTGAGGCAACCATCGCCGCTAGCCCCGCTAACTACATAATTACTTCCAGATGGTATTTTTACAGTAGAAAGACATGTCACTTGATTAGCATGACCTGTAAACGTTTTGATTAACTGTTTCGTAGATAGATCCCACCATTTAACAACTCTTTCTCCCGATAATAAGCTTTTCCCATCCTCTGAGACAGCCAGGGATGTTGTCTTTCCCTTTCCAGATTTCCATTTGCATTTTACTCCATTTTCTTTAAGGTTCCAATGAATAATATGATGATCATCTGCCGCACTAAACAAACCAACACTCTCTGACCAGGTCACAGCTGTAACTGTACCGTTGTGACCTTCCAATTGATTAGTGACTAAAGATGTGGCGGTATCGTAAAGAGTGATTTTTCCATTTGTGGATCCCATGGCAACAATGCCTTTGGGAGCTGACTCCTCCGAAATCGACTTCTTTCTGCGCTTCTTCCATGGCGAGGGCTGGAAAATACGAAATTAAAGTTTCATTGAAATATACGAAAATGAAATAGTGAGTCTGCTGAACTTCTATAATGACCGAGCGTTATTTCAAAATAATTTCAACTACAACAATAACCAGAAATAATGGAAATAATAGACATATTAATGATCTTTCAAATATGTTTACGAGAATATGATTTGAAATTTTAGTTTTTTAGATATTTACGATATATTACGAACCGCATTGACGAGATAACCTACGATACTGTTTATGAAGAGCCTTTAATTAATAAACGGAGAAGAACACGCGGATCACTGTAACCGAAATCGTAAAGATTTATCGTATATGTACGCCGGTATAGAGCGCGAATGAAAAAGACAATGAGCTGACACTTTAATTGAACACGAAATAAAAAAGCACATGGCTCACCGTGGCATTTGTTGACGAAGAGTTGACATAAAGCCAAGTCAAAACACAACACGGAGAGGACAGGTGGAAATTAGAAATGTATTCCTGTTTTAAACGACTGGTGGAGGTGTCCCATATTTTTAACTTCCCATCGTTTCCGCAATTAGTGAAGTATTCACCGTCGGGAGAAAAAGCAGAACAATTAACGGCGGCCGCCATGCTCGAACTGTGAACACTGTGAAGTTGTCAGATATTTGTAATTGATAGAGTGCGCAACTTCAATTTCAATTCAAAGTCATGGGGCTTGCACAATCGTATTCGGTCTTTACAAAATTATGCTTTGGCCATTAGGCACTTTGTTTTATATAGATATATAAAAATAAATAACAATGACATATTATTTTGATTAAATAATATACCAAAAATCATAATTTAGTAGGAAAGTTGCATATCGATACGGATGATGCGTAAGTTAGATATTAAAAATCATTGCGTGCTCTTCAGAAGACTTTTTAAGTTACATTATATATAAATTTCTTCTATTGAGTGCTTCGATTGAGCCCAACTTTTCTCGCGTATGCGCGACACAGGGCGGGTCGCATCAATGTGGCAGTACTGTGCAAATGCGTAGCAGTCTCCCTTTTTACCGACAAAAGTATAATAAGTTAATAAATAAGACCTTTGAGGGCGATTGCTGCCTAGATTGACCTTTATCTGGCGTTTTTGATAACTGAAAAAACCCGTGTTTGTATTATCACGCAATGAGAACGCGAATCCCGCACCCTTGCAATCTTGCAAATCGGCTAAATCCCAGCCCGGCCGGCAGGCCCTGGGCTCGAGCCCCCGGCAGGTGAAGTTCGCGCCATTTTGTGCACAGGTGCCCGGCTGAAATCGAGCCGGTGTGCCGTCTGGAAATAAATATAATTTTAAATATTTTCAATGGGTGAAATTAATTTGCATATAAGGTTGAATTTGACTTGCAAAAGGGTGAATTTGGAGTGCAAAACCTATAACAAATACTACTATTTCTATTGAAATTATTGGAGATATTTATTTCAAAATTGACACCCTCTATCGAACGCCATATTTTTAGGGTTAAGTCAAATTTAGAATAAAGAAACAACAAAATAATCTGAAATTTCGTATTATATTTATTTTTAAATAACAGTGCGAAATAAATTGCTTCAGATAGTTCTTTCTTATTTTCACTTCAACCTGCTTCAACTAAAAATTTGTCCAGGTCTGTTCCAAGTTCATCAGAACAATTGTTCCTTTCTGGAACAGTCTTTACACGTATATACCTCATTCTGAATATTTTGTTACCGGGATTTTTTTTAATGATTTTGTCCCATTATTTTCTGTATGAATGTTGAATAATTGGACGAATTTTTTAACATCGCAGAGGATCAGACAGAGAGGACCGTAAACGTGTTCGTAGTTCGTAGTTTTCAGCATCGTGTGATATCGCCTTTGAATAGTTTGAATAGCCTATTACAATGTGGGGAATATAGCATCCATAGACATATAGAGATAGACTGCGCCGTCTTATGGGCGAGTTGAAGCCCACAATGGCGGCGCGCGGTACAAAGAGTGAGACACATCAATTAGAAAGAGAGCGCTATGGACCCCGGCTAATGCTCTCTCTCTCTCGCACACCGCCATTGTGGGCTTCAGCGCTTCGTTCAGGCCGCGCAGTCTATCTCTATATGTCTATGATTTATGAATCAATTTTAGGATACTCAACAAAATATTGCTCCTTTTCTATATGTCTATGATAGCATCATACTGCATGATACTGCATCATACACACTACGATAAGAGCTCGTTGGCATAGGGAGAAAGTTACCACACCACCGAGGCTGTCATTTTAATTTAGACAGTAGAAATTTATAATACAGATCAAGAAAATCAGCTAAATATTCCGTAAAAGGCTCTATACAAATAACGATAAATACATACACGATTTATTTCTACCATTACTACCACTGAAGATGAGTGTATTATGGTATTATCTAGAAACTATATGTATATATATTTAGATAACGTTGAACCGCGTTGAACCGTTGAACGACTGAAAGGTTCGACTAGAATAACACGTTGTGTTGTTTTGGTTTAGATTTAGATCGAGTGATTTCCTTTGTCCCCGATTCTTCGTGAAATTACAAGTATATTATAATTAAACTTTTATATTTTATAGGTGTTTTAAGGCAAGTTTCCTTTGAAATTGTAAAGTGGTCGAATTGGAGAAGAGAAACTATGTTTTCGTGCACATGAACAGCGAAATCTAATCTTATCAATTAACAATCGTCCACGATGAATATTATACGTATTAACACGAGGAATGTGATCTTCGTTCTTCTGGCGATTCTGACGACCACTGTGAAACATGTTTCCATGGGTTATGGTAAACACAATGGTCTCTAATGTTCTCATAATGTTTCTACAACGTTTTCACGAGATATTTTCTTTACAGATAGCATGGTTAGTAACATGATGAAGGAGGTGAATGTAAATTCTACACCAGCATACACTAGTAAAAAGGTAATACCACAGATTACAGTGACTCGCGAAACTATTTGAACACTTACCATGAAATACTTCATTTATTATATAATAAGTATATTATACAATACTTACAAAAATATCATTAACATTGTAAATATGTATGACTCTCTAGATTGTACAGGTCAAGTTTCAAGTGAATCGAAACGTATGTACAATAGTTATGAATTATTTCTTAGAAACATAAACTTCGCCGATGCCACAGAAGTATTTGAATGGAAGTATTATATGGAAACAAAGATTTTCAGGCACCTAATGTTAACATTTACTGTTGGTAGTTGTTCTACGTGCGTCATTCATAATTTAGCATTTACGGTAAAATATTCTATCGAACGCGTGTCCCAAAACATCTGAAATTCCTGAAAATGAGAGAAAGTTAATTGTGAACTGGCATAACGAAGGGAAGACGTATGGTGAAATAAATTTGAAGGAATTGTTAAAAGCAAGTACTGTTCAGGCTGTCCGTAAAAAACTTGTAACAGGGGCTGATTCCTCGGAGAATCGGTAGATCGCGGTGGAATCCCCTCTGTGCTCGAACAGCTCGTCGTGCCGGGGTTTGCTTGGTGGCGAGGGGATTAATCGGTGCGAGAAGATGTGGTGTGAAGGTTTTAAATAATGAACAACAGTTTCCAGTAAATTCTATGCTCGCTACCGCGTGAGTACGTGGCAAAAGGTGATTAAGGTGTATCGACGGGGACCGGCAATCGCAGTGTTTAGTGGAAGAGTAATCGTGGTGGACGATTCGGTACGGGATTCGACGTCTTGTCGAAGGTGATCGGTGGTCATTATCGGTGGCGGCGTCTCGTCGTGGGAGAGTACGGAGGGTAGTTCGGAACAGGTGTCGATGTCTCGTCGAGTGAACAGGGTTACTGGAGGTTCGGTACAGGATTCGACGTCTCGTCGAAGGTGATCGGTTGTCGTTATCGGTGGCGACGTCTCGTCGTGGGAGAGTACGGAGGGTAGTTCGGAACAGGTGTCGATGTCTCGTCGAGTGAACAGTATACGTGGAGGTTCGGTGCAGGAGTCAACGTCTCGTCGAGTGAACAGGGTTATTGGAGGTTCGGTACAGGAGTCGACGTCTCGTCGCACTAGGAGTTTGTCTTCCGAGGAGATAGTCAGACGGGTGATTCTGGCTGACAGGCTTCGACGTCTCGTCCGAGGATCTGGCTGGTTCCTGTGGTGGCTTAGGTCTCCTAAGCAGGACTGTGATCATTTGGTCTGTTCCTGGGGCCTTTTATACTCCCCAAAATGGATCGTTTGGAGGCACGGGTAGTGGTGCGTCTTTCTGTTTTCTATCGGTTTTTTGGGGAGTTCTTGGTGTTTGGAAATGTGACATTTGGAGCACGGAGTCTTCGCGTTGCAACCTGTCTTAGTACAGTGGCGGGGTGTCGGCGGAGTGTTGTTTTGTACCGGCATGTTTCGGTCTTTTCCGGAGGAGTTCGGTATATTCCGGCGCTCAGCTGTTAGTGACAGGCCTGCTCGGTGCAGGTCTGTTACAAACTAGAGAAAGAGAAGAAAGAGCTTTGATCAGTGAAATAAAAAGAAACCAAAGGTTTCTGCTACGAAACTTGCATCGATAGTTAAAGATTACTTCAAGGAAGATGTAAATCTTTCTTGTAAATAAAGTAATCTTTTCAGTTGAATCAAAATGTAACCTTATTGGATCAGAGGGGCGCAGTTTTGTTTGGAGACAAGCAAATATCAAAATGGAAGTGAAAAACTTGAAGTGAAAAATACATATTTCGATATACTTGAAACGTGACCTGTATAATTTAGAGTATTGCATAATATACTTATAATAAATAAAGTATTTCATGAATCAATAGTTCATGAGTTCAAGCATTCCGTGAGTCTTTCATAGCCAATTTCTCAAACATTTACTTAAGAACCGCATCGTTTACAGGAGGAGATATCCAGACTATGCCCAAGCGGTACTATGTGTTCAGAACTGAGCGGAGAATGTTTAAACTGTAATTTAAATTTAAACTGTGTATATGGGCAAGTATATACTGCAAATTGTACAGTCTTAGATCAGATCGATTGTATTGTAAGTAAAGTAAATATATATATATATATATATATAATATCGTAGCATTTCTTGTTTGCGCAATAATAATTGATGAGTTATGCTTTCAGGGAGATCAAACCTTCCAGAAGAAGTACATGTGCCGTTATTGTTATCAAACAGAACATTGGGAGCATCATTGTCAACAGAAGAACTCTTGCAGTTCTGTGGCTTCTCCTAGACAATACTATAGAACAAATTGTACAGTAAATAGTAACATTCTCTGTCTGGGGAGACGCAAATTCATGAAAAATTTACTGTGTAATTGGACTGTAGGATACAGGTGGTCTACCGCTCTAATTTTAAGCATTACGTTAGGAGGCTTTGGAGCTGATCGGTATGCTGTTATTCTACTGTTAACGGGGTAGACTAGTTTCAAGGATTGCAAGGGTGCGGGATGTGCCTTCTCATTTCTCGATTATTGCAAAGATGGGTTTTTCAGTAGTCAAGAGCGCTAGATAAAAGATCAATCTTGACCGCGATCGCCTTCAAAATTCCTATCCTTACGTTTATGAGGCGTACTTTGCATTATTCAGCAGCGTGTAGCTGTCGCAGATTTATGAAAATAGCTATTGTATGTAACTGGCAGCTGTATGCTTACGAATATACTTACGGTGCCTAGGAGAATTATGGCCACCACGGGGAGCGAGACGCGCGGCCGGTTCGAGGGGGCGTAGCCTTCGAAACTCGGCCGTCGCGAGTAAATAAGTCCGAGCGTTGATCTAGCGCTTTCGACTACCGAAAAACCCCATCTTTGCATTATCGAGAAATGAGAAGGCGCATTCCGCACCCTTGCAATCCTGGAAATGCGAGTCTACCCCTTTAAGTAACCTGATATTACTATTAACCCTGGTGTTTTCTTGAGATGAAGTTTGCGTTATCATAAATACTATGCTTTTAAATATTGTTTCGTAATTATACATATACATATGTGCCCGATATAATCAAATATAGCCGATAATGTTTACAAAGTATCGCACTTTTATTCATCGGCTCACTGTCACTCAAAGACATTTGAAAGTGCAGTGTAAGTGAGGAGGACAGCAGGGTTAAATTGATAGAAGTATTACTATGATTTTTAAAGCATAAATAGTCTAAATTGACTAATATCCATTGCAGATTCTATTTGGGTCATTGGCATCATGGAATTGGAAAACTGTTAAGCTTCGGCGGACTCGGTGTATGGACACTGATCGATGTTATACTCATTTCTATAAGATACTTAGGTCCAGCAGATGGATCATTATACATTTAACTGCCATTCGGATAACATATAATCTATATTCTTTACAGAGAAGGATGATGAAATTTATAGTGTAATTGTTGATAGCAATGATTAATTTTATCTAAATTTACTATGTAAAATATGAAGGTTTTATTTATTATGTCTAAAAGAACTGAATTGTAATGTGATATATTTGTATATATATACATATGTATATTGAATCATTCTCATTCTCATAAATATATAATATTTTTATTAATTTTAAGTTGTTACCTGATATGTACAATTTCTTAAGTATATAAATACAGAATTGTTGATATGTCTCTGAACTATGTAATAAAATATTCTTGAATATGGTTTTCGCTTACTTATATTTATTTATAATATTCCTATATTCTCTTTTGAGTAAGGGAAGGCTGGGTTTATAAATGCTAGGGGTGTGCGGGTACCCGAAATTTCGGGTTCGGGTCGGGTCGGGAAAATTGTTCCGGTTCGGGTCGAGGTCCCGAAAGTTTGCAATATTCGGGCACAATTTCTACTCTTCCATTTCAACTTCATTTTAACGTCAATTTTTCAATTTCAACTTCAATTTTTCAATTTCAATTCGTTAATTTCAGCTCTTTAATTTAAATTTCAACATCAAATTTTCCTTTTCAACTTCAATTTCAATATCAACCCTTCAACTTCAATTTCAACTTCAATTTTTCAATTTCATTTCGTTAATTTCAAATCTTTAATTTCATTTTCAACGTCAATTTTTCAATTTCATTTTCAACGTCAATTTTTAAATTTCAACTTCAATTTCAATCCTTCAACTTCAATTTTTCTATTTCAACGTCAATTTTTAAATTTCAACTTCAATTTCAATCCTTCAACTTCAATTTTTCTATTTCAACGTCAATTTTTCAATTTCATTTTCAATTTTTCAATTTCAATTCGTTAATTCCAAATCTTCAATTTCATTTTCAACGTCAATTTTTCAATTTCAATTTCATCTCTTCAATTTACACTAGCAAGCAAACGCTAACGTGTTAGTACGACAGTAATAGTATTTTAGAGTTATTTAAATTGAAATATCTCCTGAACGACTAACTTTTCGACATACTAGGTTAGTTCTTTTTTATAACGAATGTCCAGCTGCATCGATTGATGTATTAAAGAATACCTCATTCTATTTAAAAAAATATTGATGACCTCGAAATCTTGTACAAAAATGACCTTGAAAATTTTTTCCCTTACACCGTTACATGTGGCTCTTCAAACAGTGTAACTTTGTCCTAAGAAGTTTTTTTGTACAACGAAAAGCAACGGAGATATTTAGGTGTTCTGTATCTTCTCATTCACCCTGCCGTCCTCACCCTGGAGTTACAAAACTGTACGTCCTAAGAACGTCTTAAGCGTGTTCATTTGACGTCTAAAAAACGTTTTTTAGACGATTTTAAGACGAACAGTTTTGTAACAAAAGCCGTTCAGAATACATTCGGAGGCCGTTCGGAGGCTTCAAGACGTCTGAAATGAAACGTCTTAAGAACGTTCCAAAAAGAACTCTTTAAAACGTCTTATTTCAGACGGTAAACCGACGTCCCGAGATAGACGTGTTTTAGGTGTGTTTTAGGTGTGTTTTAGACGTCTTTAGGACGTCTGAAATAAAGCCTCTCAAAACCCCCCGAAAAAGACGTTTTTAAGACGTTTTATTTCAGACGTTAAACTGACGTCCCGAGGTAGACGTCTTTTAGACGTCTTTAGGACGTCTTTTTAAGACGAAAGACTTTCAGACCTAAATTGGACGTAAAATAGACGTCTTTAAGACGTCATGTGCTGTCTGGGTACATTTTGAAAAACATGGATGAACGGTTACTATGATTCCAGTCATCGGACTGATCGGAAACAAAACAGTTTTATTGTTCATCAATCAGTATCAACATAATTATTTTAGATGTCTGAATGTTATCGTCCGCACAGTTATCAGCCGAGTATAGAAATAAATTTCGCATTATAAATATTCAAACCTAGATCAAACTAAACATAGACGTGCGATGATTTTACAGAGTTAAGTAACCGATGTTTTCTTAAACACTTATCAAACTCAACTCCGACGTCGGTAACGCAGTCGACTTGGCGGACGAAGGTTCACAAAGTATGTTTATTCTTACACCTTCCGTATTATGTATTAGATGTGCCATTGGCGGTGAAAAGTACATCTCGCTAATATTTATAACAATGAAAACGAATCACTCTTGACTGACTTTTTATCCAAAAACAGCGCAGATACTGCAAACAATTTCTTTTTAAAATTAGGCGAATGTAGAGAACCCGCACCGACGAGATCTCGTCGGTGGAACCCGTTTGAAAATCAATATTCGCGGTTCCGCAGTCGCTGCAGCAGACTTGCTGATTAGTGGTGCCACCTGTCGATACCATGTTATCCAACCATCTGATAGAAAGAAATCCCAGCAGACTAGTGGACAGTCTGCGACACGGTCGCAGATCGCTATGCAGCCACAACCAGCATATATTGGCATATATTGCCCTAGGTCAAGGAGGCGTTCCCTTGAACGCGTCTTCGACAGTTGCAACGACTGCCACGATTTGTTTGAGTTCTCTAAGATAATATACAGACCGGGACCGCCTGTGGACTTCGGCGACGCGACGGAGGAATGAACTCGACAGACTCAACAGAATACACCGTATCTGTCCCATTAGCCCTCTGCGACCGAATTATCGCCGGTTCGTGCCACTTTGTTCCGGTCAAATTTAGCCTTGCTGCGCTGTGGACAATGCCCAACTCTCAGGGCCGTGTCATGCCGTGCTATGAATAGCGAAATCAAAATATAATTTGAATAATTCAATAATTAAAAATCTTTACGCAAGATGAAGCAAGAGGAGAATAAATTTAAAATAAACTTTTCTCAATTGTGTGTGTGTGTATTTTGAACATTACCCTTAAGGTGAGATATTTGGGGACCCTATAACAATGTTATGCTTCCGGATTTTTTAAAAATCGAGTTTGCAACCAAAAATTCCGAAATAATTCACTGTTGTGCGTGCTATCAGGTAGAATGTTCAGGAATTTTTTCGTAATTTTTTGTTCAGCGGAACAGTAGAAATAAAGCATAGTGTAACCCAGACAGCAAGGTCGCGGGGGTCCTATCACAATGTTATATTTCGGGATTTTTAAAAAATCGAGTTTGCAACAAAAAATTCTGAAATAATCCACTGTTGTGCGTGCTATCGGGTAGAATGTTCAGGAATTTTTTCGTAATTTTTTGTTCAGCGGAACAGTAGAAATAAAGCATAGTGTAACCCAGATAGCGAGATCGGGGGTCCTATGTATCACAATCTTATATTATATACTCCGGATTTTTTAAAAATCGAGTTTGCAACCAAAAATTCTGAAATAATTCACTGTTGTGCGTGATATCAGGTAGCATGTTCAGGAATTTTTTCGTAATTTTTTGTTCAGCGGAACAGTAGAAATAAAGCATAGTGTAACCCAGACAGCAAGGTCGCGGGGGTCCTATCACAATGTTATATTTCGGGATTTTTAAAAAATCGAGTTTGCAACAAAAAATTCTGAAATAATCCACTGTTGTGCGTGCTATCAGGTAGAATGTTCAGGAATTTTTTCGTAATTTTTTGTTCAGCGGAACAGTAGAAATAAAGCATAGTGTAACTCAGATAGTGAGGTCAGAGGGCAGCGGTTTAAAATTCGATTACAAGGTTTTATGCATACAGCAACAACACGGCAAGTTAATACAAGCGTGATAAAATGAAGAAAATCTTAAACGATGGAAATATTCTACATTTGAGTGCAAAGGGTTAGAGGGATGTAGAAAAAAAAACGGGGGAAACAAGTGGATTGTTGATCCGTTGCCTTGTAATTTTTTCGCAAGCATCATAAAACAGGGAATTCCGTTATGTCTTTTTCGATGTGCATACACACAGTATATTCCACGAATTCGCATTTCCGATTAAACACATACAGCCGTGTAAATACAATCAGATACGAATGCAACATACATGATAAGATAAATACGTATGTTTTCGACTAAACAAATAGGATATGAAACATGCTTCCGGGCGCATCCAATTTCAACTAAAACTCGATCTGCCTTTTAGCATTCGGACTCGACTGCACGGTCGATCCTCATGACAATGGACGCAAAAAGCGATCACGGGAAAATAGAATGCTAATACGTTTTTGAACGTGGCTCGTGCACGAGCATTTTTCGAGGAGCTGTACACGCTCGCCGCCTTTGTGGCGAAAGTGGAGCAGAAGGGTTAGCAAAGTTGTCCTAATTTTGTCTTGGACGCTTTGTCCAGCATCAGGAGATGGACGAAGGAAGAGAAAGTCTCGATAAACTCGATCGAAGTTGGTCGATATGACCGAAGAACAGCAAAGGGGAAAAGAAAGAAGAGAAACGTGAATCTTCCAAAATTAGTTTTATATAAAAATTTTATTAACAGTTTTATTAACAATATTAATTATTAAGCTGCGGTTTTAATACTGCGGTGTGGAGTTACGTTTTGGGTTAGGTATCTACTCGATACACGTAACTAGGTAAGATGCGATTCTAAATAAAGTGTATTACAGATAAAATACAATAAGAAGATATTGCAAAAATGAAATGGAAAAGTAATGAACAAAACAGTAACAAAAATAAGAAACAAAGTAAGGTGAAGTGCACGAAAAGATCTACTTATGGGAGTGAAAACTGAACAAACAAACA